>NC_136623.1:20691148-20706148 GCF_933228915.1 Telmatherina bonti
GCACATCAGGAATACATTTTCACACAAACTCTCTTTATCAGTTTCAGAAACTGTACCTCAAAGTGGAGTTTCCTCTTTAAGGACCGCTTCACCTCCACTCCTTGTCTTCATTCTCCTCTTGCTGACCACTTGATTTGGCCGTCCTCGTCGTTAACCTGTTCTCCGTGGTAACGAGCACGAAGATGTTCCTGAACGTAGAGCGATCTGCACGCAGGCAATGATTTGCTCAATGCAAACTGTACAACAGTATGCGACTGCAAATCACACGTATTACCTGGTGGTTGTTTATCTGTGAAATTCCAGAGAGAATGCGTCTTTTCCAGAAGAGCACCACAGTGACTCAGGGACTGACACATCGAATTACAGTGTTGCATTTTGGGGTTTGGTTTTTTTTTGGGTTTTTTTTTTGTTCCATCTGTTGTGCAAGTAGAAGAACAGGATACTATGTACACAGTTGGGACTAGTCAAGACTCATGTCCCTGTCTGATGACAGAAGAACAGTAAGTGTCAGGACTTGCTCAAAGTTTTTATTTGTGTTTTGTTGAGGGCTTTTTTTTCTGATTGTATCTTGTTGGAGTTTTTTTTTGTTTGTTCTTAATATTTTGTCATTGTTTCATATTTTCTGTCTTGTTTTTTTTTTATTCATACTGTTGCAGCTACTTTTTTTGGAGAACTTCCATCCAGTTTAAAAGTGGCCAAACGAACACATACTACTGTACTGAGTGGCTCAAGTTGATAGTCAGGCAGTTAGTGGGATGTGTGTGTGTGTGTGTGTGTGTGTGTGTGTGTGTGTGTGTGTGTGTGTGTGTGTGTGTGTGTGTGTGTGTGTGTGTGTGTGTGTGTGTGTGTGTGTGTGTGCGTGCGTGCGTGCGTGTGTGTGTGTTTTATTCTATACCTGGACACTTGTTTTTAATTGTGTCTTTTGCAACAGAGCAAGATGAGTTTGTTATACATTTGAAATGAATAAAATATGTAAAACAAAAGGTATTTTGGGAGTAAATGGAGATTGCTGTAGAACAGAGAATATGGGCTGCTGCGCCCCCTGCTGGGATTGAACTGGTTATACTGGAGTTGAACTGGGTTGGCCAGAAACCGAGAAACTGGAAACCATAAACTGGTTCTGTACAGTAATAACAGGACCTGTGAGAGAGTTCGCCCTCTGATTGGTTGCTCTATTATTCCATCTTTGGACCCTTCTCCCTGCCTCAGAACAAGGTGGGGAAAAGACGGGTTTATGGGTAAATGGAAAGCGTCAGCTTGTCTCGCTTCAATGAACACACTGTGAAGGCTGATTGGTTGATTCTGTTGTTGGCTTGCCAGATGTATAGATATGTACAACATCTTAGTTCTTTGTGTATATTTAATATTTTGAAAAAGAAACAAAAATCAATCTTTGTGTTATTATACGTTATTATTGTAGTGGATGTAAATATATGTGTGCATTTGTGAAATATATGAAAGAATAAATGAATAAAAAATTTATTTGGAAAAGGAACTAAACATTGAAATTACAGTTCCTGATTTTTTTTTTCTCCATTTTTAGTGATCAGTTATAAGGTAAAGGTGTGTCAATTTTTTTTAAAAATTGCATTTAAATACTGTCCCAATTTTTTCCTAATAAGCCTTGCTCAGAAAATTTACCGATTAATTGGGAATGTGTTGTTTCAAAACAACATTGTTAGCACTTTTTTTTTCCTTCTTAATATTTGGGTGTGAAAATTCTTCCTCTTTTTTTTCTTCTTTTTTGCCATTTTGTGTTTTCAAAATGGATAATAAAACCAGTGGTTGAACATTTGTTAAACAATTCTGTTCAGTCATGTACGATTTCATCGTCATGTCATGTAGTGGTTGGATATAAAGTCTTCATGTGTGTAACAAGTTTCTTTTTTTTACATTTTAGTGAAGAATGATGCATCTTCTGTGAAGAGCCAACTGCAATCTGAGCCTTTTTTAATGTGGCGGAACAACAAAATTAAAATGATTGCATTCAAACACTGTGTCAATGATTTATTTATTTAAGTTTTAAGATGTATTGATTTTCCTTATCTAACCGCCGGTGTGTGTGACAAGTCGAAAAAATACATTTTTATTTGTGGAACACACACACATTCGGTGTTAATACACACTAGTGTGGAGATCTAGTGTGGAGATAAGGAGACTTAAGGGACTTAAAGTGACCTTGTGGTGTAAGAGGCTGTTGTAATGTGAGTAACCTGGTGGAATATCGAACTGGCTCTTTATCTATGGGCCGCCAAGGCCTGATAAGACTCGGATACCCCATGGACTTCTGGTATTAATAGACTCTCAAGCATCATTGCCAATACATTGACCTGAAAGTAGTTATTTTCTGTCAACACAGGGCTGAAGTTCAATACAGCTTAAAAAGAGATGGAGTTTCTTTGTGTTTTAAATATAGAAGTGTACATCCAAATAAGCTGTAAATGCATTTCCATTTATATAGGCTGTAATGTAGAACGTCTTGTGAAGCCAGAGAGGCAATTTCCTGGATAATGGGGCTAATGCTCCTATTTCATGGTTTATGATCCCTTCTGATGACATGTTTGTCACTGTTGAGGCATGATGTTGTGAAGTGGCTTTGATTCTGACCTTCACATATAAAAATCCAAAGCCCATGTTTTCATTCTCTTTCCATTGTGAATGATGAAGCAAGCATGCTGAAATTGGCAGAAAGAGATGGATATTTTTAAAGTGGTGTATAAGAAAAAAGGGCTTAGAAAGGAGGAGCACTCCACCCTCGTCCTTGCATGTTGAACTGTATGACTGTTTATTCCAGCAAAAACATGCAGAGACCAGAAGCTTTTATGTTTCATCTTTGATTTCTGACAGGATACACTGGAATAATCATATCAAAAATAGGAAGCCCTGATGTCCGTGTAGTGATGTACTAAATCTCCTCAAACTGAACTCAACATCTAAAACAAACTTCATAATTATACACATGTTGCCATATAATGTAAATTTAGAATACTCTGAAAAATGTGGCGTCAAAATTTTCTCTGAGGTTTTTCTGGAATGACTGGGATCATAAACAATTTCTGGAAGGTAAATTTAGTTTTTTAAGTATGTGTCTGACAACAAAAAAAGAAAACAAAAAATCTATTCTGCACATCCATTGTCCAGCACTACAAAATTTTACAGCATATAAAATCCCAATATGGCATAATTCTGTTCTCACAAGTTGATCTTTATTTGATTGCATGTCTGCTAAATATTCAAGGCTGAAATGATCACTTTGATTGTATCTTTAAAATCACGAACTATTGATAGAAACAAACAATGCTTCCTTTCCTTCCAAACTACTTCCACATGTGTAATTACTCAAATCCTCAATATATGTTTCTCAACTGTGAGGACACATTTTAATTGAGTACTTTCTAGTAACTGGAACATGTTTGTTGCTTTATAAACTCATCACTTAAAATATGTTAAATTCAATAAATAACTTTATTCACAGTTTAACTTTTGCGGCAGTTACGCCATCAATAAAAACAAGCTGGATATGGGAAAAGAAAATGGTCCAAGCTCGGGCTTGGTTTTATTGGGAATTCTGTGAGGAAGGTTTGAATAGTATAAAAATCAAAGCTTTCCACCTGCATTCTTCAATGGCCTTTCTCTTAAATGTTTACAGTTCTTGTGATGAACACAAGGTAAGAGGCTCAAAAACAGTAATTTTCCTCTAATAAATTGTAGGATTCCCTTCGCTCCCACTATTTAAATATGTTGACATAAGTTTCACAGGTGTATCTAAAGTGTATCTGCAGCATATAAGATTACCATGTTACCAGATTTTTCATCCTTTTACACAGTCTATTTGGGTTTAGGACTATTGCAAACAAACTTTTTAGATGTCTCCCCCCTAAAAATAAATGAGCTCCGTGTGGTCACACCTTCCTTTAGAAAAGAGCTGCATATTTTCTGATAGTTTCACATAAACCTTGTAAAACTTAACAAGTCAGGGTAAACAAAATGGACATTTTTCATCATATAGAACCAAAGTTTACATTAATACACAAAACTGTTGGAATAACAATCACTTGAATTCCAATTTGTAAATTTAACATGAGAGCTAATTAAGTTTTGGATGCTCTGTGTCCAAAGAAAATATGAGAACCTTGCACAAACACTGAGGACAAAACAATTATTCAGTGATCTGTGTATTTCCAGTGTTAAGACTTGAATTTCAAAGTACTTTGATCTTATTTATGCCAGTTTTGGAGAGATGTATATATTACTCAGTAGGGGCATGGCATAATATCTTCCAGTAATTTAATTGCTAATGCTGGATGTTTTTTGGATTAACTGATTCTATTATGACTCCAAAAAACAGCTGAGGGGTCCATTTCTTCTTTAAAGAATAAGTCATTTCGTCATCCTGTTCAAAAATAGAAAAAAATGCAAAGAAACTATTTTCTTTTCCCTGGACATTTCATTGTGTTGACATTATTATCTATTTATTTATCAGAGACAAAAAACATAGAGGTCAGAATGAACCGCTGATGTTTTTACATATAGAGTATATACCATTAAGCTAATATACAACTCCTGTCCCTGTTTGGATTTTTATAAAGCTGTAGTTGTGGTAAATGTGATCAAATGCTGGCCAAGGCAAAAATTATTCTTGCACAGTTCCTATTTTTACCTGATGCTAAGTTGCACAATGCATAAACTGGAACTGTGGTTGCTTGTAGGCGTAACTCTGTGTTTCTGAGCAGCTACTGAAGCAAGAAGTGGTTACTTTAGCTATATTTCCCAAAACAAATGTATCAGCAGAATGTTATTTGGTCTTTTTGCAATCTTTTTTTTACTCATTGTACTTATGTATGTACTGTAAGTAATGCCAACATAACATAGATAAGATATGTACTACTTGAGGTTCAGATTCATTGGACCAACCTCATGTTTTAGATTCAGTCTCCCTATAAAGATCTTTTGGTCTTTTGGAAAACTGGAAATGATCTTCTTATGCTCTTTTCTAGAAGTGCAAAAAGTTCAGTTTTTCAAATGGTTTAGGTGAATTACATGCACATTCTAGCTTTAGCACAATAAATTCCAAGACTTCTGCATGATACCAAGATTCTGAAAAAGTCACATAATTGGAAGTTCAAGACTAAAAAAAATGAATAAAATCAGCTCCTTTATAAATGAAATACTGAAATGTGTGCATTAGTTCTTTTTGAGCTTCGATTATAATGCATGTAAACAAAATTTGACTTGACTAAAGAACTTCTCAGAGGATACATAGTTAATATTATGTGACTTTTCTTTGCTTTTAAAAACTACAGCACTGTTTTTAAGTGTTTCAGTAAGATGTGGTAAGAAATATCATTTATGGGTAGAGCGAGAGATTTGCAGGGAGCAAAAAAAGTTAAGCTTCACACATATTTCCAGCTCATCAGTGTGTGTAAATTTTCAGTTGTCATTTCTGTTTTCATAATGCCAGTTTTCAAACAAGCCTTTTGCATCAGGAAATGTGACTGATTTCCAGATTGAAATCTCTTTTCTGTCAGTCTCATGGCTATACACCATATCTCCATGTAAGATATTTCCAGCATGAGAACACAGAGGCTCCATGAAGAGGAAAAGTCTTTTACCCTTGGGTGCAAATGTCTTATTTACTCCTTGTTTATGCTTCAGTAATGCAATTTCTATTACTTTCCTGCAAAAGAAGTCGTCGAGCATCATGTTGAAGCCTTCACCAATCAAAAAGCTTGTATTTCACATCTTTTTATAATATGAATTTAACTTTTTCAGTATATCTGACTCTGACTTCACATAGAGCTACAGAGAAGTTGCAGGGAGGTTTAGATGGCATGAGTGTGCCATGGCAACACAGGTTAGTGGTGGAAACAAGGGAACATACCTAGATCAGGAACATGAAAGGGGTTTTCAAAGTAAACTGAATATATAGAGCTAAAATCAGCAACAGTTATGCAATTAAAATTATAGAACCAGTCTATGTAGCACAGAAATTAACCACATTCATAAACTATTCCTAAAGCATGCATGGTCACTGTGTGCACAAGCACTGATAATTAAATACTGTTGTAGAGTGATAACTGAAAAAATGAAAGCAGGGGTTTGTTAAGCTTGAAGCTGATGCTAACAGTAAAAAATTGATTATCTTTTTGTAATCAGTCAAATCACACTCACATAACAAAAAGCTCTAAAGATATCTTCAAATTATACACATAGTTTATTTAAAGAGCGCCCTGGTAGTTATACATTTATACTAGAGCTGGGCAATATGACCAAAATCTCTTATCCCGATATTGCTCATTTTATACATAACAATATTATATTGTTTGTGTAATTTTGTCAGTCATCTGTTATTTGTCAGATGTGCTTGGCAACGGCAGCAATGATCTCCTTCTATCTGCGGGAACTATGGCCATAGAACGTCTCACAGGTAAATGCCTGTTGTCTCGTTTGCATTTGAGTTTATTATGAGCACTTTCGCCACCATACATGAAGATTCATTTCTTATCAACTCCAAGCTCCTTTTTAAATTGTCAAATATACTAAACACAACTTGGATTTACTTGTTTTTCTTTTATATATGCATAACATCAAATTATATACTTTATAACTTGAGTTGTCTTGACATATATTTTTCTATTATTTTATAAACAGTAGGCATGGTTTTCATATCTTCTTAGAGTGAAAGCAGTTTGTTCACTCTGAACAATACATATTCTTAATGCAAACTACAAACATTTGGCTGTGGAGTGTAATTATTTCAGCTGTATAAAAGGAACCGCACAAACAGAGTTAAATATAGACTGTATTATGAATTTTAAAAAGAAAGAAAACAATACATTCGTATTTGCTAAATTTAAAAGAGAAGAAGAGAGAGAGATGCTTCTGTCTTGAGATAAGTCATGTAGCTGAACAACGCCATGGGGGGAAATACTTAACATATCAATAAGTGTGCTATTTTTTTGTAGATAAAGTAAGAGTACTCTTGGTCTCAGAAGCTAATATTACCCTCTGTAACAGTAAGAACCACTTGTGCCTGTTTTGAATAACTGGACCCATGTCTCTTACATCAGTTTGCTGAAATTTCATGACCGCTCTTCTGTGGTAAATTCTTTCAGTTGCAGGATGTAAGAGGGGTTTCATCTTCTGACTGTTTCAGACTTCCTTCACTGCATTTCACTGGGTTCAACTGCACGCTTCAGTTTAATACCATAGCTCTCCTGCTTCTTTTGCAGCCCCTCCAAGGCTGCTTGTTGTTTTGGATCAGCTTTCTGTCGAAGATCCTTGTCCTTTACAACACAAGCACACCTTCATAGCTCAATCTATGACTGCCAGCTTTGACTTTAAGGTGTCAAAACAACTCGTCTGCAAGGAATAGTTGTATGATTAATTACCTTAGACTTAGACTTAGACTTAGACTTAGACAGACTTTATTCATCCACAAGGGAAATTCTGTTGTCACAGTAGCTCAGAACAGCAATAGAGGAAGAAATAGAAACAGCAATAGTAGGTAAGAGAAAAAAAAGTAAATAATAATAATAAAATAGAATAGGTACTATCCATAAAGCAATCTGGAATATGTACACTTTTACAAAGATAAATAAAACTATCAAGTAAAATTGGCAATATAGAATATGGAAATTTAGAAATTTACAATATATACAACATGTGACTAAATGCAGTGCCAGTTTAATTGCTTGCATACAGATTGATGAACATAGTGTTGACATGTTTTCAGATGAAAAATTTGCAGGTGTACTTACCAAACATAGGTCTTAAATGGATGGATGTCTGTGTAGCACAAGTTTACCCCTTTATCAGGCAAGTGACTATTTCTGATCACTTTGTTTCCTTTTGTTTTCAGCAAAAAAGTTTTGTTTTTTTTAAAAAATGTAACAACAGAGTAGAGGTCTTGGTACATACCAGAAGGATCATTTTAGGTTAAAATTTCTAATTTCAAGGTATTTTATTGAGTGCCCTATATAGTTTTAAGCCTATAAAGGGCGCAGAAAGGGTAATACATTTCACAACATGCCCCGTTCTTGTTTATAAATGGTAAACTTGTAAAAGTTAAATGCAAAAATGTCTACTGTATCAAATATTTATGTGCTGGGACAACACTATATATATATAATAATATATCATATATGTTAATGCACTTTTTAGTGGAAACGATATTCGATTTGATCTGTGTATATGCATGCAGAGGCCATGAATGATCTGCATTGCAGATTAAAAAACCTTGCCCTTAGCACTTATGTTTCAAAAGGTCTGTTTGGGCTTTAAATTCACTACCTAACTGTGGTTTTACTCTAGACGTTTTTTCTTAGGGCATCTCGCATGCAGAGCAAATATGTGCAAACATTCTCTGATTGTAATCACATGAACTTTGACAGCAACAGCTGCAAGAGCTCCTGCAATGAAAATCTGAGGTAGTTCCAGACCAGAACATTGTGCTCTTGCTCTGAATCCATTGTGGAAGCTCGTCCAAAGCAAGTCCGACTCATTAATTCAACTCTTTCACATTTATCGTCAGGTGCTGTTTCAAAGGGGATGCAGCGCAGCCTGGTGATACAAAGTTTTAACATGTGATAAATCATCAAGACAGGTTCATCCCGACCAGTTAAACATGATCGCTTCCCTTGCAGATATGGAATAATTTCTATCCACTGATACCTAAAACTGGGCATGAAAATAAATAAAAGAGTATTCATAATGTTTAGAATCCAGTTCTGATGTATGGAACAGGACTTTCTAGTGTTAAACATCTCAGCCCATGTTTAGGTCATGGCTGTTGAGTGCAAAAGAGCTCCAGCTGAGTTGAGCTGTGCAGAATTTTTCTCATCAGTTTGCAGTCTTGCTGGCTGAAGCTTCACAGACGCTGGTCCTTTACATTAAAGCCCGTCTTCTGAATGAAAGGCATTTCTGGATTCATCCCGTGTGTGAATATGAGCAGGGGGTCTTGGTTCTGTGTACCGGACTGAGAGCTGTGACAAACTTAAGATTATGAAACCACCTTTTATTTGAACATACCAAAACCAGGCACAAATGAGCTAAGTCAGTCACACTTCACATTGCAGGAAAGCAAAGCAGGTCCCTGCCTTATTCCTCTGCCCAATCCCTCCCTTTCTTTCTTTCACACTTACTTTCATCCTCTTTTAATGTGTGAAACTTTGATACTGAACATCCTATTTCCCGTGTTCTGGTCGGTTGGCTTTACATGCAGATGGAGAGGTAATTTGCATAGATTCAAAGGTCTCCCTTCTTTCCTGATGCTTTTTGACATCGGAGCATCTATTCATCCCCCTGTGTTAGGCATCGCTCTTAAGACATCTCCTGAATTGCTGTCTCATGGTGCTTCAAGTCTTGTTTTACACTGCAGGAACAGCTGAAGAATTGGATTAAGAACAAATTCCTTTAAAGAAAAGCTTCCCAGTCAGTCGTATCTGATGGATAGTTCATTCCAATATCAAAGTTTGACACAAGTTTTCACACAAAGTCATGCCAAGTGCAATTTTAAGTCATGCTGAGAGCAAATCACAGACACTGTTTGCTCTGTGGACTCTCTTATAAGTCAGTCCCATCAGGGATATATTGAGAGAGATACAAGTGTGTGGAGATTACAGCTAGATTAGCTTCTTATCCTCACATCACCTTAAGTGGTTGCTCTTAAAAACACTTCAACCAGCTGACCTAAAGTCAGCTTTTGGGGAACCAATTAAGTTTAAATATACAAGGGAGGGTCGGAGATAGGCCCTTTATATTACTACTTGTTCTATTTAGCTTCAGACGACATAACAGTTGTTTTATCAGGCAATCAGATGATCAGGAGATGAACAGAGTCAACAGCTGAGAGGAAGAGGAGGAATAAGACTGGAAAATGGAGGGCTGTGGAAGCAGAACACAAGAGGTGGTAGACTAAGAGGTGCATGCATGATTAAATATGGTTAACTCACTTCTTATATGATCATAAATCAAAGTTTAACATTTTAAATATGTTCTTTGTTATTTACAGCTAATTTAAAACTGGCATTTGTTTAAGCACATTTTATATGTTATGGCACATTTGTGGCAAACAGAAATGACAACTTCTGTCCATTTATATATATTTTCTTCCACTTCATACTCCCTAACAGGTCTGAGAACAAAGAGAGTCCTGTACAGCTGCTACATGTTAATGGAAAAGGACAAAGAAATGTGATAATGCTTGATGGTGGTTCGTGAAGACATAACAGATGAAGAGGTAAAAGAAAAAGAACAAAATTCTATGAAATCAGTGACCATGTCACCAACAGCAGTCTCACATAAGCCCCCTATTCCACCGAAATGGTTCCAGTGCTGATTCGAAGCCAAACCCATACTAGGCACTGGTTCCTTGGGTTTTGACCGCCAAAGAATCGGCTCCCGGTTCTCAAAACTGGTTCTATTCAGGCACCATCAAGCCTTTGCTGGGCCAGGGTTGAGAACCGCTTCACGTTCCGTGCGTCAGCAGCTAGGGGCGGGTTAGCTGGCCAAAATTAGAGCGCTCAAAGTTGGACCACCATTTTCACACCAGCGAAGAAATGAACTCCAAGAGCAAACAGAGTTGCTCAGGGAGACTGAGTGATTCTTGATACTATGGTTGTCAGCAGAGATCGAAGATAAACTGGACGGGGCAATTCGAACAAAGCCTGTGTTTGAGCAGCTTCAGCAGGAGCTAGCTACAAACAGAGCGTTGACCAGCTGGTCATCAAATTTAAAAAGCTTAAAAAAGATCATGGGACTGGGTCACAGTAGCAAGGGGCAATCCTATGAAAAGAATCCCACATTCGAGATCCTGAATTCTGTTCTTGGTGGCCAGCCGGCGTACCAAATACACAGAACGCTGAACTCTGCCACGGCTGAATCCATCCTTCTGCCCATGGTGGATGATACCGCGGTGGAAGCTCAAAGCACAAACAGCAAGGAATCTGGTAAGTGTAGCTGTTTTACAGTGTTAATCATGTGCAATTTCTGGAATTATCTGTGACATTACAAATGATGCGGATTGAGCATGAATTGCTCAAAACCTATCTTTGGCCATTGTTGGCATGTTGGCTATGCTAACATGCTAACAATAACATTAAAACTTGTCGCGTGACTTACATTGTACGACACCTGTAACTAACAAAAAGTCACAAATGTAAACGTTGCTGTATGTCATATAATGTGGAGTAAAAAAACCAAGATTACCTTTTTTGTATTTAACAGAATTGGCATGAAGAAACACTCCGGGCCATGTCTTGCAGCTCACCTACACTGGAAATCCAGTCTTCCTTATCTTCCTTATCTTTCTCATTGCAGTCTTGCAGGCCAGATAAACAATGGACCTCAAAGAAATGGTTTTAAGCAGTTATACGCCTTATTGAAATGTTCAGATGACCAGGAGTAAACAAAATTTGGATAGACACAGTTTGCTTTGTATAGTAGTTTCTCGTATTAGGTTATCTTTTCACTGGAAATTGACCAGTATTTTTGTGGTGAATAGGTAAACAAAAGCGGGGCTTGAATAAGGGGCTGCTGGAGTACCTGGAAAGGTCAGAGGACAAACTCCAGGAGGACAGGGAGCGGGAAGAGAGATTCACCTCTGGTTTGCTGGAAAGCATAAAAAGAATAGAAGAAAACAGCACTGCCTTAGTTGGACTGATGGAGCGCATAGTGCCCTTGATGAAGGGATTCACCAAAAACTAATCATGCCCCTCTTGTATGATAGTTTTGTGTATTTTTATTTTTCTAATAAAGCCTTTTATTTAAGCAGGTTTTTGTTTTCAGATTTACTGGTCCTGGTGATCATGAAGGTAGTCTAATTACTTTTTTAATCTTCCCCAATTGCAGGTGTGAGACAATGTCCTCTACAGAGGACTGAACAGAGGACTGAACATACTTGCCATACTTATAGCAAATTCCACAAAAGCCAAGGTGAACAGTCCAGGTTCATCTTTATTGATCGATGCAGTCCATCCATTGCACTTATACACTGCGGGTTTCTCCATCTGTTATTAAAAATGGAGCCATCTCCAGTAATACCTGTTGGAACACTATTATGGCAGCTTAAAAGAAATCCTGGACATAGTTAAACACAGTACACTGGTCTACCCAAAAAGGATTATTTGTTTCCTGTTTCAAAAGGGTGGCTTTGGTCTGATTACAGATGTACTGGAAAGACTCCCTTGATATACAAACATTTTGCACAAACTGCTGCATGGTAAAATCTGGAACAGTGGAGTCACACGAGTATCTTGACCATGGATGTGCTCAGATGACAGGAGATGGTGTGTCAATAAGTTTAAGATGACATAATTATGCAGCACCGATTTTTCAGTCAAAACCGTTCTTTGGAAGCACCTGAACTGAACCACCTGAGCACTGGCTCTACCAACACCATTATTCTTTGGTGGAAAATGGGTAATACATTCCTAAAAAGAATTTAAAAACGCCAATCCACCTAATATCCTTCCTTTTGGACTGTGAGAACACCAGAGTATCTGAGGAGGACTTGTGCATATATGAGAACACGCAAGCGCCACACAGAAAGGTCATAGCCAAATATTATGATGCAAGGCAACAGTACAAACCACTACACCCCTGTGCAACTGTCGGGCTCCAACATTTAATACACCTTCCTGTCTATGGTAAATATGATCTCTCCTTAAGAAAATTGTGACATTTACATGAAAGAATTTCATGACTTTTTAATATAACTATTTAAAAATGTAGTCAAAAGATAGGTTTACATGGGAATATACTCCTAGCACATTATACTAAAGCAGAGGTGTCCAGCTCCGGTCCTCGAGGGCCAGAATCCTGCAGGTTTTCTATGTATCCCTGCTCAGACACACCTGATTCAAATTAATTAGTAGTAGAGCTTAATCAGTTGTGCACGTCATTGGCTGTTTGATCCATTTAGTGGAAGCTAGATGTGTTGGAACAGGAGTACATGGGAAACCTGCAGGACAGTGGCCCTCGAGGACCGACTTTGGACACCCCTGTACTAAAGCATGGCTAAGTGTTTTCACCATTTCTTTCTAGTCAGATGATGCTAACATCTCATGACATAAACTGAGAGAAAGCATATCAGAGGCCATAAAGGCTCCAGTGTGTAATGATATGTCATGACCTTAGCTGCTGTGTTTACATCCACAATCCAGTTGAGCTCTCTGGTTTTATATGTAACATTCTGCATGCAGATACATCTTCAAAACTGTGATGTTGCAGACATCAGAGACATTCCATTTATAGGCTAATAATGGGATAATCTAGTAATTAGATGCTTCACTAAGGTGCGAGTCACAATTTACTGTATTTATAGTGTCTGGTTAAAACAATGTATCACCATGAATTTATATAGGCTACTTAATTGCTGATACCGAGTACAATCAATTCTCTTTATTGACTACTGATGAACTAATATGAACCTGGAAATGACAGACTAATGATGACGACTGTACAAAACAGGCTATAATGATCATAATTTATGACAAACTACATCCTGCATTCATCCATTCATGCATGGGTTAAGTTTTCAATTTGGATTTCCATACAGTAGACACACAATTTGCGTATTTCTAAATTTCAAGGAGGATAAAGTTCGAGTCACGACTGGCAGGCACATTTTAAGTCTATGCAATAATTGTCTTCCACGCTAGGATCATTCCAGACAATGTCCCACCACTAAAATACACACCGTCATTTTGGGGCTGTGATTATGAAGCCTTTGCTCATTGCCTCTTTTATTACCGTTATTATTAATAAATCAAGCAAGCCGTGAAGCCAGGACAGATAAGTTAAGGGGGTATGTGGGGCAGCCTAGAAGTGGTAATTGCTGGTGTAACAGTGTGTGCAGCCCCGCGGTGGCCTCGTAAGCGACCCGCTTTATTAGATCGGCCGGTATCGATCGCCGCCGCGCCGCGTTGACTAATCTCCAGGCGGGGAGAGGGAGCTCGTGGATCGATGAGCCTGGATTCAATCATGTCTGGAAACAGAGTAGGTAATTTATTGTAATCACCGGTGCTAAATGGAAAACGTGAGAACAACGCGCCCGTGAGGTCCGTATGGAGAACTACATCACGTCATGGAGAGATGAAGAGACGTTTGGTGAAACAGGCTGCAGTCTCTGGATATCCTCCAAGACACGGATTTATAGTATCTGTGAGGTGACTTTCAGCACTGCATCCATGCTAGTGCTCAGTTGTCTAAAATCTCATGTTCTCACCTTGACAAAAAAAAAACCTCCTGGCATTATTTACTAATAAACTTTAAAGGCGGTTGAACATTTTTTGATTCTTAAACAAGATGAATGGGTTTATGAATAAAACAAGCCAAGAGATGCATTAGAAACCCTGCATATTGCCGCATGTGTGCAAGATCCCTCATAAAGTTACATGACATTTGCAAAAATATACACAGAGACTGATATTTTATTTAACATCTCAGCTGACACTGAAGAATCACACTTTCTGTCTATGTCAGACATGTTGAGTCTTTTGCAATGACAAGATCACACAAAGTGCCACTGCTGTGGGTTAAAGGTGGATGGTAATCAGATATATGACATAAAAAAATCTCTATGAGCAACAGGTTATGTGCCACAAACAGACTGCATCAGGCACGGGAATTTCGTTCCTCTTCCTCATTCTCCAGGAGGTAAGCTGGTTTATATCTCGTCACCCCTTTCTCATCCACCATCTTGAGGGCCATGTTCCGGAGGGTGTTGTCCATACTGCCAAGTGAAGTGTACCTGGAAGATGAAGAAAAAGAGGCAATCCCAAAAGATTTTTCTTTTGTGCTGTTCAGAATAAACAAGAAAAAAAGAAATAGCATTTGACTATATTCTTACCCTTTATCATAGAGGATACAGTAGGGCACAAACAACGTCCTCAAGAACGACCAGATGTCATGATAAGTCCAATCCTGTGAAGCATAGGAAAACTTCAAGGTCAGCCATTTTAGCACTGACTTGCTTACATTCATGTGTTCAGACTACAG
>NC_136623.1:20711148-20725122 GCF_933228915.1 Telmatherina bonti
CTCACCTTTTTGTTGTGTCTTGGAGGAACCTCTCCATTTCTGGAAATGGAGATACAATACGGATATACAGAGCTTTGACCTTGTCTTTCCCATCTGGATACCGTCTGCGAGTGGCAGAGAGATTGCAAATAAAAGGTAGACAACAGGAGCACAACAAGAGCTTAAGTAAGTAAATATGTCCACAAGAGTCCAAAAACTAAATGCAATTTAATCGTTATTCTGAAACTCCCCTTTCATCCCTCATCTGTCAGTTCTACTGTTCAGTCTCCATTAAACAATTCCTCATCTTTCCTACCGTTTCAGTGCTGCGTAGTAAAGATGGAGCAGAGCTGTGCAGTCTTTGCCTCCATTGAAGCCAACGCAGATTTGCGCCGTTGGATACTGGTCGAGTGCAGCCTCTATTGTTTTTAGTGCACACTGAACTTTCTCACCCAATGCCGTGCCTATGGAAAAATGGTAACGAAAGGATGTTTTACAGGAAATGAACTCAAATGCTAACAGTAGCCTCTTTCTTGGTCTAATTGATTGTAAAAATAACGGCTGGCGCTTTATCCTGTCTTAGTTATTTATGTTTTCTGTTCTATACTCCACTTCAAAGTTACAGCTGCAGTCATTTTAACATTTATTACCGAAAGAGTTTTCTGTCATAAGGCTGCACTCTCATCCTTTCTTACCGTTGTTGGCAAGCTTGTACACTTCAGCAGTGGCGATTGACACGGGGTCTTTCTCTAAGGACACCACACTACCTTTGGGCAGCATATCCACCAGTTGTGCTCTTGCTTTGTCCACCTCCTCCTGGCTGTCTGAGTCCAGCACCAGTCTGACTTTGCTATAGTTGCTCAGCCAGTCAGGATACGAGCCTAGAGCTACCTTTCTGCCCCAACTGGCCTGCAGTTTGGTCAGCACAGGTGCAATCTCGGTTTCTTCTACACTGACAAACACCTGTGAAGATTGGGCTTGGTTATCTCCACTGAACAGTTAAAAAAAAAACACAGTAGTCAGATCTGTAAATGACATTTTTGGTCATGGTGTTACCTCACGAGAGTGAAAAGTGGTTCCTGAAGCAGCAAAGAGGTGCTCCAATCCGGAAAAAGCTTTCTCCAGCAAAGCCGGGATACCAGGAAAGACATATACATTACGAACGCTAACCTATGACAGAATAGACAAACCGTAAGCTAAGAACACATCTGGAGAAAAGTGCCAATCTATCCAAAGCAACAACTAAATATATGTACAGAAAATGTCATAAAGCATCTTTATGAGTCATGCAGTCACTACGTGTGTCTAAAACTGACTTGTATTATTTTGTCCTAATATTTACCAAATATCACTAAAAGTAAAAAGTGTAACTAAAACTAAAGACGATTAACCGGAGTCAGATGACACCGCTTCAGCTGAAGGGTGTAATTCTTATTACAACTATCAAAATTTTAGGAATTTGTCTCCATCTAGTTTTTTTTTTTATAAAATAAATTACACATAAACATGGAAAAGGATATGAAATACAGATAAAAAATGTATCTTTTTATTTATTTATTAATATTTTCTTTTATGCAGCTATAAAAGTGAAAAGTTAGGATTCCAGAAAACCCTTACAGCTTATAGCATTTATTTAATTCCCCTTGTTATTAGCTCTTTTGAGGTGTGTGTCCTAAATAATGCTGCATGTTTTATCAATGTGAATTGTTAAACAACAATTTCTAAACAAGATTATTTTAATTTTAATGCATTTATCTTCTAGATTTTAGATTTACCGGGGTGCAGAATTTGTTTAATTTTGGTTTAGGTAAGTGCGTCTAGTTGAAGCTTTGCTTTTTATGATAGATGTGTGAATGATATCAAATCTTCTCATTCAGCAGGAAATGGAAAAAGTGTTCTTAGTGTTGCTTGTCTGATTGCCGTTTTACAGCCTGTACAGACACATGATGCACTTTTCATCATTAGTGAAACCATATTCAACCTGTTTGCACGCATTTGTATCACTTAAAGAAAGAAAAGGTCAACATGCCATTCAGCAAACTGGAAGTTGCTTTTTTCACGTCTGGTTTCTGAGTGTGTTTAATGTCACTTTTAAGGCAATATATGTGACAAAGTTAACATCATTCTGACTGTTTTCAGCAAAAAAATATGGTTTACTAAAAGAATAAAAAAAAACAACAGATTATAAAGGAAAAAAAATCTAAGACACAGGCATGCAGATATTTGAAAAATCTGTTTTCAGATGTATGCAGTCAGTTAGTGGTGGATACGTATCACTTTAAGCTTGGGTGTAAATATTCATTATGTTAGCACCATTTATCTCAAATTCACTTACCACTGGGTAGCGTTGCGGTTGGCCAGTCTGAGGGTCGATTCCATAGTTAAGTTTGGTTGAGCGTGGCACCATGGCCAATTTCATTGGCGGACTGTTTTTGTCAGTCACCCCAAAGAATTCTTCTACCAACTGGGTGAGCTCAGGATGGGGATACAACTCCTCTTGGAACGCCATGGCAATGCTCTCCATGGTGATGTCATCATGAGTGGGGCCAACACCCCCGGATGTGAAGAGGTGTGTATACTGAGAGGACAGGAGGACCACCTCTTTGGCTATGACCTCCTGTATATCTGGTATGACAGCTATTCGTTGAACAGACACACCAAGTCTCCTAAGTGCTCGTGTTAGAAAGGTGCTGTTGGTGTCCACTGTGTAACCCTGTAAGAGATATAAAAATAAGGTTTCATTGTGATGTTTCTATTCTCACTCAGAGATCAAGGATTTTCAAAAACTTCAAGCTCCTACTTGATTAAATTCAAGGACTCACAGTGTGAATAATGTGAGGATCAGGCATGACATTGGACAAAATCAAAAGGCTTCATGTTTAAATCATGATTGTGTTAAGTCAAGAAGTGATGGTGAGCTTGTCATCTTATAATCAAACATTACTGCCACATCAAATAGCCGTCACAAGTTTGTCCTGAGGTTATGAAATGTGAATGACAGTGGATAAGAAACCCACAGAGTTGAGGCATTTCTAATGAGGGACCAGAAGTTAAAAATATGAAGTACATTCAATCCCATATGATTAAAGCATGGCGTGTGTGCGTGTGTGTGTTTACTGTGGGGTAATGTCAAAGCAAAACTAGCTATCAATGCAAATTCACCTTGAGAATTTCATCACCAATGATGAGAATAGCAGCAGTGGGAGTATTTCTGTTGGCTGCAGGGGACGAATCGGTGCCCAGGTTGTTAGTTGACATTGTCGCTCTGCTCAGTTGTGCTGCCAGTCTCCTCACACGCACAACCGCTCTGCTCAGACTGGGTAAGGAAAAGCTAAGAAACACAGAAGACATTTATTAAACACTGTAATGAATAAAATGCCGACATTACATAAGTAAAAGAAAAAATCTCTCTACATTTTTTTTCTTTATTTTTAATTACATAAAATAACCAAATAACAGCCATTAAGTCCAAAAGTGACAATGCCTGTTGTTTTGAAATGTGTCTATAATGTCTAAAAATGTTCCATTTTGTGTAGATATACATTATTTAGTTGTCTGTATTATGTTTGAGTACTTCAATTTTCACAAAATGCTCCATTGTGGACAGATAATGATGTGTTGGTAATCTTAAGAGCTTGAATAAAAGGCAAATTGACTTATTTTGTTGGTTTTTCCAATTCTACCCAGCAGCTAGTTAGAACTAAAGAATCTCTTTGGATAAGAGCTAAACTGTCTTAAAAAACAAGTAAATAAAAGACACCCCAGTTGTCAAAAAGTATCCTTACATCAACATGGAGCCACATGGACCATCCAAAAATGTTTCAATGCACCTCAGGCCCTCTTCTCCCTCATAATGTGCCTCCTATCAGGGAGTGTCTTGTTGAAAATACACCAAGGAGCACAACAGAGACAGACAGTAAAAGTGATGAAAAGAAAAGGAAACAGCAGTTAATTCCTGAATTTCAGCTGCATACAGCACACTTAACATAAATTTACTTTGACAATATGGATTTCAAGTATTCAAATTATTCAAGTCTGGTGAAAGTTAATTTATTTCTCTGGGATATATAACTAACTGGGGTCCTTCAGTTAGTTGTTTGAAACAGATATGAAACCTTCAGAGTGAAAAAGGGAAACGAAGAAAATTATTAAAAGAATTCAACCAAGAGGTTAGACTTAAGCAAAGATTAACTTTAATTGTGCAACAGTGGATGGCATGGACATTTTCAGAGCTGTCGACTGCAATAAGGTACTTCTTACATGATCATTGCGTTCTATTAATCGTTTCTGAACTATTTCAGAGTTCAAGAGTCATTATGCAGATATTTAAAACCTGATCCGCCTGACAGCATTTCTGGCTGGTGAGTGATAATGAATTATCTGTTTAAACTCATATTATAGAAAGATGAGGCTTCAGGTAAAAGTGGAATGCTATCTAGCATTGAGATGTATTGAAAACATGTATGTATTGTGAAACATGGTAATAAATGATTGGTAGGAAGTGACATTTCAGTTATGCACATTAATTTACCTTCACCGCACCAACTTTTACAAAAGTCCGCACATCGATTGCATATCTGAGCTAACTGTGACGGTTCTCCTTGATACAGTAATCTAGAAGTACGTTCGTATTTAATTACACTTACGTACTCCCTTCTGTTGCCATTTTAGCTTATCTACTACATACTGTGAAAATACGCACGAAGCAATGTGTCAACATTTTAAAAACAGCCTTTAAAATCAGATTTAAACCGGGGAACTTACTACTGAGAAGAATACAGTATGTCCTCGTTACGTATCACTACAGCCGCGATGACGTCCAAATATTTCCGTCCAATCACAAAAGGAAACAACGGTGCCCTGAGATGTGCGATAGCCAATCACGTTTATAGAGGTGGGGTTTTACAGTCAGCAGGCTTATAAATGCGGAAACACTGTTGCGAACAACACAATACTCCAGTAGAAACATATTGTTTTAACAGGATAAATAAGCAAAGCATTGGGTAAACCACTGATGGTTAAATGTCGCCGCTCGTTCAGCTGCCAGCTGAGAAAGTTGTCACGAGAACGAGGGTTGGATGTTGCTAATAGATGCTAGGGAACTACTTCTTGTGTTTCCAATAAACAAATCGTTACTGCCCCTACTGGTTGGAAGACCTCTCTCTTCCAGACGTGTTGAACTGGTTTGCAAACGTTTTGTCGGCCTTGGGGTGGCGCAAATTGGCTTGCCTTGCTAGTTGCAGTGAAACACGAATTGAGTGGGGTTTTTTTTTTTTTTTTTAAATTTTTTTTTTTTTTTTTATTAACTTGGAATCAATTTAGCTAAAACTAAATAAAATAAATAAAAAAAAACACGCACTTTTCTTTAATAAAAATAAACATTATGTTCCCTCAACCTGAGCGCTCTGCAGACAGCATTCAAGCAATCTTGCAATTTATTTTATTTTTATTCGTCAGTATTCCAATCCTTAAATTCTTAAGTTGCTTATGATGTTTCTTTGCATGTTAATTTGAATCCTTGTGATTAAGAAGATTTTGACATTAATAAATCAAATCTGATTCAATAAGACATCTTTGATTATAATGCTAACTTTTAACATTTAAATTAAAAAAAACTAATTTAAAACAAAAACGATATAGACAACTCTTCTGACAAAAGAAGCAGACTCTTGTGCTGAAACTATATGTATATTATTCATTCAGTCATCCATCATCCTAACCGCTTAGCCTAATGAAGGGCCATGCGTACTGTTGGGCTATTTATCGGTGTATTTATTTTTCTTATTTATCTTTTATCCAGCAAAATTAAGTTTTTTAGGATTTAGGTTGTAATCAAGTAAATGACCCTTGAATGTACTCCATCAACAACAATAAAACACTACCAAACTTACATCGTACTAATTATTTCACTGAATTGTGAATTTCGAAAGGATGTTTTAAAAAGATGACATTTGCAACATATAGACCTATGTTCTGCATTAATTATAAAAATAACTGAGTTCACCATTGCAGTTACTGGAGCTGCTGTACGTCAGACAAAATAGTTCACAAAGTGAAAGCAGCTGCGGTTTTGTTGTGAACTTAGATGAGAACAAATGTTCAGAAACAGAATAAAAACAGATGTTCTGCGTTCATTCGCCGCAAATTACCAGCGAACTGCAAACCTTTGGCTTACAGTCAGGGATTTCTAATTTTGCGCAATGTGCTACAAGTCGTCCAGGTGCAAAACAGGTCCAAGCACAGATGCACATGTGCGCGCGCGCACACACACACACACTCACACATTCACACACACAGGGCCCGAGACCAGATGACGTTGCCATTTGTTCGCGGAAGTGGCTTCTGTCGTGACCGTGGAGGGGGGAGGCAGGAGGGGGAAGAGGAAGGACAGGAAAGGCAGAGGAAAGAAGTTTAGAGTAATCTTTTATAAAAGTTAATCCAAAGAGAAGTTTGAGGAACGAAACCATCGACGCGTTTTCCTGTTTCACATGATACCAGGCTGAAGTTTGTTCAGCAACAGCTTGGGGGGCAGGAGGGGCAGTCGAGAGAAAGAGAGGAAGAGCGCTGGTAAGTTGCTCGTTAAAGTTGGCTGACCGCACTTTTTGGGTGCATAGTGTGGAGTTTGCGTGCTGTGCGTCAGTCTATCACAATAGTTGTACATAAAAGTTTTAGGGACATGATGTTTGCATGCAGGCGTTGCTCTGCTGGAGTGTTACGTCTGTAATGTTGAGGCGAGACGGTGGAGAGTTGCCTGTTGGGTTGTTAAAATGTCTCTTCATCATTCTGAGCTTTGCACACAAAAGAGAAATGTTTAACTTGAGTTAGTTTAGTTTTAAATTACTTTATTTATTTATTTGTGGTCCAAAGTCATAGTAGCTATCAGTAAAACAACCCTAATTGTAGCCTCTATGAAAGCAGTTTTAAAAGGAAATTATCACAAATCAGCTTAGTAACCTAAAGCTTAGAAAATAAATCCAGAGCAGGGTATTTATCCAGAGGTTCACTAATCACTAAACTGAAATGCAATAGTTTATTATTTTTAACTTAAAACAAAAAGAAGTAGCTGAGATATGAATGAGGTGTTTCTGATGATTGATGATGAAATCAACTGTCAGTATAAAGTTTATACTGACATAGTTTATATAGTTTACATAGTTTATTATATATATATACTATAAACTATGTCAGTGAGTGGTGGGATGGGATGTGAAAGATCAAATTAACTTGAGGCTGGCAACGCTGCAAATTTTTGTATTGATCCCATCAGGAGTAAATTCATGGCAAGTGTTGCTGATGCCAATGTCAAACTGATACTTTTTGCTTTAAATTTCACAATCATTAAATGGTTCTGTCTTTAATTATTGATCATAATTCTGATCATAATAAAGCATAGTACAAAGATTTTTGTCAAATAAAACTTTTCATTAAACTCTATAACAGCACTGAGAAATTTAAGGTTTTTGTTTGTAAACAAAATAACAACATCAATAATGGACATAAAAAAGATTAAAAAAATTATTTCCTCTTACCGCACAACATTGTTTGTGAAAACAACACTGTAAATTAGCTAAACAAAAGTCTACTGTTGTTTCTCTCTCACTCACATTTTTTAAGCTTTTTGCCTCAAAGACTTCTGCAAGACAGATATTGATCTAATTACACTGGTATCGAACAATAGATTGTAGCCTTGGCATTAATACCATTGATATTTGGATCAATCTGCCCAGCCCTACCTGAATTGTTAATGTAATACAAACATACTTATCCAAGCATATAAACTTTTTAATCTAAAAATTAGTTTAAATGGACACGTATTCTGGTTTGCATCACATTGCTATTAAAGCAGAATGACATCTTTGGCGTATTTTGGACAATCCCATTTTGCAAAGCACAAAATTTTGTTCCAGAACCCTTAAAAATCACACTGCTTGCATAGATTTTCCATTAAATGCAGAGATAATCATTTAATTTAGCAGTATCTACTAAGATATTTTTGTTTGATTGGTTCTTCTGATTACATTTACAGCATGTTTAGTTTCCTAAGTGAGAAAAACTATACTTTTTGACGCAGTTGCTCTGTTCAAAGTACTGATTTTGAAAGGAATGCATATGTTAAATCGCACAGTAATGTGGTAAATCATAATCTGTAACCTTCCACATTTCAAATGTAACCTCACTAATGCTGGCAAAGTTGTCTGAAATGTCCAGGCAGTGTCAAGCCAAATTGCTTCAGGGTGTAGTAAATCCTCCGGGAGATAAGCTACAGAGTCTATCAGTGTCCACAGACTGAAATCTGTGCACAATCTGACAAAAGAAAAGTTTTGGTTTGGTTCCACTGCTTCGTCTGAGTTAATTGTATCCGTGGAGACGAGCCAGCAAAACACACCTCAGATGTGTTGAAACAGGGTCAGTGTGACAGTTAAAGTTCAGCAAGAATGGGTGAAGGACAGACACACTATTATGGAAACACACTGAAGGGCATGTGGGATGATTGAGGTGACTGAAAGCATGGGCTCAGTGCTCTTATCAGGGTCAGCCACACCGCTCAGACCAGCAGCCCCTGACATGATATTAAATGGTGGAAGTTATCGCCACTGATGAAATGCAGGCGAAGAGAAGGTCCAATCAACAACAGATCCAAAAAAGTGTTAGATTCACACACATGACAGGAGTCAGACAAATAAGACACGCACATCTGTCTACACACACTCACACACACACACATACAAGGGCAAACATGGCTCGGACAGAAGGACGTTCCAAGACTCGGACTGTCAGTCAAAGCCGAGCATCATGGCCTCGCTGTCACAACACTGGCACAGTCTAAAGTCTGCTTGATGAAAGTTGGATCTGTCCAATTCTGCTCTCACCCTATCAGTCACAAAATAAACTTTAGTCCTGATTGACTGGAAGTGATGTTTGACTGCTATAGCTTCACCTGCATAGGTGTGTGTGCGTGTGTGTGTGTGTGTGTGTGTGTGTGTGTGTGTGTGTGTGTGTGTGTGTGTATATGGCTCTACATGGAAGACAAAACCAGCTGGACAGGTAATCAACTGAAAATACTTTCATTTTCTTGTCAGCAGTGAATTTTTTTAAGTGAATATTGTTTTTTAATTGTGTTAAGTGCTTGAAACTTTAGTCTGATGAAACACCTTGGCAAGATGAGCTCAACCCAACTTTATTTACCAAGCCCTCTAAAACAACCACAGCTGAAACAAAGTGCTCTATGAAATTAGACAAAGCATCACAGAAAAAAAACAATTAAAAGGGAAAATAAAATTGTAATAAATAAAAGCAATAAATAAAACAAACCATGGCACAGAAACTGAGTGTCATGCTGCTTTAAATGGCAAAAAATAAAGATGTGGTGAACATGTGGAAAGAGAGAACACACAGTTTTGCGTGGGTGTCTCTGTCAGAGTATTCCTATCTGTGCTTTTTTTTTTTTTTTTTTTTTTTTCTACAAGTTTGTCCTGGAAACAAACTGTATGAGTTTGTTTTTGAGGTCATAGCATGTGGTCGTCCATCTGTACGTGTTCGACAAAGGGACCTAGTTGCAGCTTTGTTTCCTCCTGCAGTGCGTGGTCTGCTGCTGCATGCTCAGTGCTCCATGTGAGCTAAGGTTTGATTAAACTTCTGTCATGCATTGTGCACATGGGAAATGATTTACCCATTGTTTGCAAAATAATAACTCACTGTTTATTATCATTACTGCTATGTTGGTAACCTTGTATGTGTCTGTTTTTATCAGTTTTTGAGCACAAAGTACAGATTGAAGTTCCAGAAATTCCTTCTGGTTGATCAGGGCTCCTCAGACTAGGTGATATGGTAGGCGTGACATTAAATATCTTGTTCCTCTGCCAAAACATCAGCCAGTCTCTGACAGGTGATCCAGACAATGGTGAGACGACACACATTATAGATCCAGAAAGCACTTGATTCAAATTAGGTTTGTGAAATTAGACATGAAATAGTTTCTACATGTTATAATAGATTGATATATAGATAAATACTATCATTTTAGTGTCTTAAAACGACTTAGGAAAACTTGATATGATAACAATGAGGTGTCCAGATTCTGAGTGCTGTATTTAAGCCAGATAAACTCTTATTACATTTAGTTTGTAGGCTTGAAATTTCTTTGTTCCCTCTGATAATTTAAGTCATTTATTGTATCTGAAAAGTAAACCGGCAAGTGCCAGAATGATCACGGTTCCTTCGTAGTCCTGCTAAACAATGAAACATCTTTTTGTCTCCCTTTCCACAAAGGATGACATAAGTTAAGCCCAACTTTACTTTTGCTTCCTGTAAAGTCATTCCATAATTATGTAGAAATTTTTAGCTCGAATAAAGTTTTATTTGTGGCTCAGATCAAAATAATTCACTTTTGAGAAGTGACCGACAAGCAAAACACAGTAGCACATTATTTTAGTTTCTGAAAAATGATTTCTTTTAAGTGTTTTTGTTTTGTTTTTGAGTCAGCAAGATATTTACCTCAAAGATTTAAGTTGGCTTGTTTTGCTGTTTTCTTTTAACCATATATGGCTTGTTCTAATTTACTTGATTATGTTTATAGTTCTTATAATTATTGTTGTTAGTTTGATTATTGTTAATTGTTTATTTGTTTGTTTGCATGTTTGTATAAAAGCAGCCTTAATGTTTATGTTTGGCTTTCAGTTGTGTGAGCTTTATTTTTACCAAGCCAACATCACTACCAACAGACAAGTAGCACTCTTCCTGTAATCGTGGTCATGTGTCTGGGTCCAAAAATGAAGATGGAGGGACACAAATGTCAAGCCACAAACTTACAGGAGATGTCAGCAGTTTATGTTAATTAGATTGGTCATGACATAAAATTGGATTGTGTCATGACCTCATCAAAAATTTGACAATGTTGTTGTCAGATGTTAGTTTGGGGTCACCCTGCCTCTTGCCCAGTGATTGCTGGGATAGGCTTCAGCTTCCTCGCGGCTCTTAATTGAACTAAGCAGTTAAGAAAATGGATGGATTGATAGTTTTGGGTCCCTATTTCCTAATTCTACCGATACTTTAAAGTGATTGTTACTCATAAAGTATTAAGTTTCATAGCAGCAAATGCTAAAATAATACTGTTACTGTCAAACTGTTGGAAGTTGTATAGTAAGTACGCTGAGGCAGACGGTAGCGGGAAGGGGATGATGGAAGGAGATAAGTAAGATGGAGTGTGGTTAGAAGGGTTGGTGGAGGGAGTGGGGGCTGTCACAACCCAAAATAGCCAGCTCACATGTTTACTGTGTTCGTGGTGAGCTATGAAACCGACAGAAAGACGTCCCGCTGGATGCCTGACTAATCTAATGTTCACCCTAAGCTTAATTTGTTTGCTTGTGTGTTTTCATGGAAAACCCTCCCCTCAGTTTGGGGGGGCTTAGTGTGTATATATAGGGTCGAGATAGGGAGGTCAAATCAGATTACACAAACACAAGGATACAGTTTAAGAGCAGAGAGCAGATCCAGCCCTGCAGCGTGTGCATTAGATCCAGAGGCCTGCTTAGTTTCTCTCTGATTGTTTTGTCTAATAAATACTGACTAGATGCAGCTTTCGCAGACTTCCTCAGCAAACATAGAAACAAAACGCACACTTTCTAACTTGCATCAGGCAAGCTGAGACAGAAACATCCTACACAAGTGGTTGTTCCAGTTAATTCCTTTCATTCCAAAGTATAGGTTTCAACATGCACGCCGGATTATCGCCCTTCTCCAGTCACTGTTGCTCTCTGCTACTTTCTCCCCCTCAGTGTTGCTCTGTTTGTCTCATGCCGGTGTTGTTTGTCTGTACTTGATGCTGTTGATATCAGTGCAGTCCCATGATCCTCTGCACAGCTGATCCTGGGAGCAAAGCATGCTGGGTGTCAAGTAGCTGCGAGGGCGGCATTGGAACACACTGCAATTGGTTCCTCGTATTTTGTGTTTGTGTGCTGATGTGCCTTTTTGGTGTTTTAATTGTTACAGACTCTCAGACAGCTTATGGTGGCCGATGGATTATATGGTAAGACATTGAAATAATACAACCAGCTAATCATATACATAACTACTGTGGCAAAGGAGTTGATTGTTCTTAATTTAACATAATTTAAACTCTAAAATTAAACTCTCATATCTCAACGTAGGCCAGAAGCTTTGGGGAAATTTGTGATATGACTTGATGGGTAAATTAAATAAAGCAAAAAATGATAAGTAGTCATTTGGCCAACCTCTTCTTAACAATCTCAGAGGAAGTGGTTAACTTCTTAAAAATTTAAGGCTGCATTATTGCGTCAAATGGATAAAAATGACTTCAGGTTTTGGTTTGTTCTGCGATAATTCAGTTTAATTTATGTTCTTTGGATCTTGAAAACAAGGATTACTTCAGATTCCATTTGTATGTTCTTATTATAGCTCAGGTTTATTAAATTATGATCTTTTACCCTATAAAGCCCCTAGTCTCTAAGCAACACAAAACATGATCATAATTGAACAGCATAAAAAAAAACTTTTAAATAATAAGAAAAAATAATCAAACCACACACTTGTCTTTTATCATTCAGATGTTTTCTAATACAGCTGAATAAAGGAAATTTTTCAATACAACTCGGTTTTCAACAATTTTGTGAAACTGAAAAATGAAATAGATAAATTCATGCATGAGCAATCGTGCAGCCCTGTGCATGTAAAGTTATTGAGGTTTTACTCACATTATAGGCTTACACAGATAAACAAACACAATAGATAATAGAGAGCATAAAAAGAGTGCTGTTGAATTAACTTTATAGTTGCAAGATAATGTTGAGTTATTTGCACAATATCTTCTCAAACTGGGGTATTTTTAGCTGGAGGAGCCTTATAAACTGGCAGTTTAGTCTCTTTACCAGTCTTGTATAAATCCAAGACGGTGCATAACTAATTCACTGAAATATATGAAGCCCCTGGACATTTCAACACGGCCATTCTGTCAACCCTAAGCCACAGTGTGTTGTGTTCCTCTGGTTGTGGGCATGGTGCAAGCTGTAGGTGGAGGGTCCTGCTTTCACCTTTTGATTACAAAAATCACCACCAGCTTTATCAATCTATATGGTTACGTGTGTCTTTCTGAGCAACACTTTATAGTTGCCTGATTTTTGTCTAAGTTCTCTTCTAAACCACATGTGCTGACATAGTTTACTACAGGAACATTGTGCTGGGGTGTCATTTGAGGACCTCTTGCTATCCACTCTGCTTGGTTCCTGTGTCAGTCTATGGGTGGTTGTTTCCTCTGCTTTCTGCAACACTGGCTTCTCATCAGATACGCTTGAATGTCAAGGCCAATCTGTGGCATCTCTGCTTTCTGTCTTCCTGTTTTTCCCCCTTGAGTGCTCTAGTCATGTAGTATAGTGAATATTTAAGTGGATGCAAGTCTTCTATTATTTCTATTTTTAGACTGTCCACTTTCATCAAGGTTATCTAAAATGACCTAATTTTATTCTTTACAGAACATAGAGTAAGTGGCTCTTCTATGTCATGCTCTCTAAATCTTTTATTCTCAGGTTACAAAACATAACTAAAGCTGGAGTCTAGCCACAACATGAAAAAACTCAGGCTCTCCACATGTTCAGTTTTCAAACAAGCACACAAATACCCCCTATTTTGCCTGTCTTCCTTCTTCAACATCCTAACCTCCTCCAGAGTGTGTGCATTAATGTGCAGGAGTGCAGCATCTCGCTGTGCATACACATGTACACAACTAAATGACTCTGGCTGCAGAGAGGAGATTGGGGGAAGGGGAGGAAACAGGAAGGACGTGGGATGGGGAAAAAAGAAGGTGGGGAGGGCACAAGCAGTGGCACACGTGCATTTAAAAAAAATAAAATAAAAAAAATAACATATATATATATTACACACACACATTATATACATTTATATATATATATATATATATGTGTGTGTGTGTGTGTGTGTGTATGTATTTGTATGTATGTATGTGTATATTATATATATATATAT
>NC_136623.1:20725322-20760322 GCF_933228915.1 Telmatherina bonti
ATCACCCACCCAGACAGGGAGGAGGGGAGTGCAGACAGCGTGCTCATCCCCCTAACAGACAGAGGTGGAAGGAAAGTGGGCATGAGAGACAGACGTGAGGGGAAAAGTGGAACACAATGAAGGAGTGCCATTGTCCATCCTTGTAGCACTGCCATTTCACTATCTGCTGAAAAAGACAAAAAGACACGGAGGAAGGGACGAGAGAGGACGCAGCCAAACAGAGGAGACGATTGCTGGAGAGGAGCTGCCGGCAGTGACTTTGTGAATTAATCGAGCGGAAGAGCGGATCAGAGGAGAAGCACGTTTGTCAGGGAGTGGACGAACGGAAAGCCAGGAAGAGGAAAGAGAGGACGGATGATCGGACAGTCTGGGGCTGATTAAACATTAATGTGGCTCTCGTGAATATGGAACCTCGCTTTAAATGATCGGACATAGATTATGAACTGCATGCTCTTTAAACCAAAAAAGGAACTACTTATGCTTTTCTAACCGTTAAAAGAAAGGAAGATGCACTGAAGCAAATTTATTTGACTCACTTCATACTAAACAGTTTTGATTACTTTTTTCTTTGTGCAAATATACATTCCCTTTGTGACTTCTGATTTTCTATTTTCTATGAGCTTAGGGGCTACTCTGCAGGATGTTATACAATCATCTTTGTTAGCTGCTGCACGGAACATTCAGGATGTTTTTATGCAAGTTTTTTTTTTACATTAGTTGAATTTTCAATATGAGTAAAGTGTAGTTGTTATTGTTTCATACTGTTAAACAGGAAAATAATTTAGAAGATTTATCAGTTTTCTATGCCTCAGAGTGGGTGCATGCAGCCAATGCAAGATGTCAACATTGATTGGGTTTTATGGCTGGCGCTATGCTGGTCAAACTTTGATCATTTCCTGAACCGTATTGATCTTTCTTGGAGTCTGTCGTTTTTCCTGGCGATGGATGGAAAAAAAAAAGAGAAAAGCTTTAATGCGGAGCCTTTGATGCAGTAGCTAATTACTTGCCATGTGATTTGACCGAGTAGTTATCTCTTTGAAGATTTTTTGCTTTTGTCGGGACTTTTTGGCTGATATTCTCCGCAGGCATCTCTTTTAATGTCTGTTGCCATAGCAACGGGCAGCAGCTGCAGACAGAACAAGATGTAAACTACTTTCCTCTTGTGTTTTGCTTTTTTTAAGAAAACCGGTGCTGATCCATTAGATAACTGTATATAATTTATATAACCAAATCAGATTAGTTGTTGCATTTAGTGTTTTGATACACAGGATTTGGTTTCTTTACCTTTACCTTCTTTGTCTACGTGGTGCTCACTGATTCAGGTTGTTTCAGGTCACCTCTCTTCCCCCCTACCTAATTTCTGTGATTGCCTTGATTGAGTCTGGTCAGTTTGCTTTAACAGTGGCAGCAACCATTTTAATCAGTCAAGCTGATGGATAATCAGGCATGACTGGATAAATTAAATTATTGTTCTGGTTTTACTTGTGTATATATATCGCTGGGTGCAGCTGCTTGGCCCCGGGGCCTCGAAATCATCACAGTAGCTGCGTTGTGTTAGTGTCTGTCCACTCCTTTTACAGTTTGTCTGTTGGTGACTCAGGATTTCTCTTCATGTAGAGGGTCATCTCCTCTGCAGTCACCTGACCTACACTGTGTTCAGTGCACTGAAACATCCCAGGGTTTCCTATCTTTTGTTAACTTGTCAATTTGTATTGGATCTGTTGCCTTTTTGAAGTGCTAATCCACTTTTTGGACTCAGTTTTAGTTTTGTTTGGCGAGTGACAACCTGATTTATTTATATTCTGCATGCCTTTTGATTGTTCAGATACTGGGTGTCTATTGTGACTTCTTCAGCCATACTTCTTTCCAGCATTCTGGAGTTTATCCCAGCCTGTCTGGTAGAGCATGAATATAACTGGATCCTCCATGGTGCTTTTCGCCCAAGACCAGATGGATGGCTAGCTAGAATTGCTAGACACCTCTGTGGTGCTAGACTAGTGTAGGCGACTGTTCTTTTGCCATGCATCCAGCGCCCACTACAATCTTGACACTGATTTGCTTGGCATTACTGAAACATTGGTGCAGAATTTACAACCTTGTGTAAGTTGTCTCGGCAAGGTGTGCATTCTCCTTTGCCTGAGTAAAGGTCAACAGATTGTAAATATGAGTAGTGCCTCAGCAGCTTTAAGGTGTGGACCTGCCAGCTTGCTGCAGGGCTGTAGGTGTAGCCTTGCCTCCTACTGAGGTCAAACTGACTGTTTAATTTGAGGAAGTGGGGGGGGGTCGGTTGTTAGGGACTGTTAATGTAAATGGACTGTTTGCCTTATGGGTTGGACTATGCAGAATAGGTGATGTTACATGCTGTCTGTTGAGCTAACCTCCAGTTTGATTTAGCCTGGCCTTAGATAAGGAGGGAAACTGTCCCAGAATATATTACTTTGTTCATATCATATGCGGCTGTGTCAACACTCTTCTCTCAGGTAAATGGCCGTAATCTGGGCTTGTTAATTTGGCCGGTCCAGTAATGAGAACAGTCGTGCATCGAGATGACAGAATGCAGTTTTAACTGAGCTTCTTTCCAGCGGTGGTGAATAAGTTCATGTTCACTGAGGAGCTTCCGTTCAGGGAACCATGGGTTGGAAGTTCAAACCTGACCAATCAGGTCTCATTACCATCACAACAGGACCACCGGTAGTCATCATCAGCCAATGACCTACATTTTGCAGTATTACATCACCGTCGTGCTACTGCAGTGTGTGTCACTATATGAGACACAGACAGCATCTCAGATTCAACCTACTGCTATCTAATGGTGCTCCAGGAAAAAATAAATAAAAAAAATTTAAAAAAAGAAACATCTAAATCCTGACCGAGGTGGCCAGTTTTAGGGAACACACTTGAACCAAGACAGGCTTTCTTGTTTTAGCCATATCAGGAACCTCAGTCAGGAACGGGCTCAACTGTGTTAGCCCAGTCTTAATTACCAACTTTTTTTTTTTTTTCATAGGTTTTTCTATTGGTGTCTAAAGAGACTATGTCTAGCCTCTAGCCATCCATAATCCTTAAGTTAGACAGGGAGAAAGACGGGGATCACAGTTAATATATTAAAGTGAGGGACTGTTAAACAGGACAGCCTGGAGAACGGGCGAGCAGTCGAGGGAGGGGGAGAGGGGGAGCGAGAGATCATCTGGAAGAGGAGAGAGGAAGTGGTGGCGCGGGAGAGGGCGGAGGCATTGGAGAGACAGAGGTTGGCAGAGTATATTGTGTGGAGGAAGAGGGAAGACTTTCAGGATAAGAAAGGAGACGGGGAGAAGGGAGGAAAGAGCCGAGAAAAAGGGAAAGAGGCTTCGCCAGAAGTAATCTGGAAGAGGAGAGAGGAAGAAGAAGAAGGAGACGCAGGGAGGGATAGAGCCAGAGCCATTCAGAAAGGGCATGACAATATCTGGAGGAAAAGGGAAAGAGAGTAAAAAAAAAAAAAAAAAAAATGTGGGAGGAGGAGGGAGTTACAGATTTAAGAATCTGATGTACCTGAAAAGTAGCTATTAAGGAATCTGTGCTTCAGCCAAAAGTTTGAAACTAGCCATACATCAGTAAGCCTCCTCTCTTTCTCTCGCTCCTTCAGCAGGTCTGGGCTTCATTGACCTCTGCAGGTGCTCGGTGTGTTATCGATCAGTTAAAGTTGTGTGTGTAATCGACTGCCGTGTTAGTGTGTGCAGCCCCTCTTGCTATCCCCATGTTGGCTGCTAATAGGATTTTTATGAGCCTATGTCAGGTGGGCTAGAACTGTCAAGGGGAGCTGCTTCACACATGCACACGCCAGCACACACATAACACAGATAATCAAAGAAGCATTGTAGGCTAGGAAATCTTACACTGCCTCACACATGTGGACACGTCTCGTCCAAGTGCTTATAAGTCACACAACTGGGTGTTCAGAGACAATTGCTAATGTTGGTTCTTCATGGTGCTGGGAACAGCTGAATAACTGGCCTTCACTCAGAGGGGATTAAACTGGGACAAGATAAAGATTTGAGTTATGGCAGAACAACATGAACACTTGGTGGGGAGCTAAGAACCTGTCTTTATCCTGAAGTGTCTCAAGAACTTGATAAACAAAACGAAAACTTAGGGAAGAACTGAGGACAACATGAGCATTGCTGGTGCACTAAAACCTTTTTACATCTGCATTCTGCCGTCATCTGGAACACCCAACTCTTCCTCTGCACCTTTTCTCATTGTGCTTTCACTCTGGATGGAGCTCTTTCTAAAGCACTTTGGTTTCGGCTGCTTTGCGATGAGCGGAGGACAGACTACCGGGCAGATGGACGGAGCTCTTATTCTAAACAAGACAAGCAGATGGCTGTGTGTCCTTTTTAGAGGGAAACTTTGAATTGTGAAACAAACACTCTGATTAAATCTCTGCGGCCTGCGTGGACCTGCACTGGCAGAAAAAAAAACGTGCTCTGCAGATTCATCATGGAGCTTGTACCGAAACCCAAGTACACCCACATTCGGAGTGATTCACTGAGCTCAACTGATGAAACGAACTCCAATCCATCCTCGTTCCCTCCTTCCAGCCCTGCCACCCCTCTGACCCCCTCACCTGGTATACCTTCTTCCCTCTCCTCCTCGTCTCTCACTCCCATCTTGCCCCCCACCTCTCCCCGCCCGGCTGAAAACAGCCCCACCACGCTGTGCTCCTTCTTCCCCAGGATGAAATCCCTTCGTCTGGAGGTTTCCACGACTCTTCTTCCAGGACTCAAGGCCTCAAGCCGGTCACAGCAGGCTCCGGCGCCTGTTGAGTCCTCTGCGGATGAGAGAAGCAACTCCAGCTCTCCCCCGCCTCTTCACCAATCTGCACCCCTCCTAACTGCTCCCTCTCCCCCTCCCCGACCTCCTCCGCAGGACATGAACCGGCTTGGAGGGGCGTCCAGGAGGGCACGGGTGGAAGGAGGGCAGCTGGGTGGAGATGAATGGACACGCCATGGCTCCTTTGTCAACAAGCCCACCCGCGGCTGGCTACACTCCGACAGTGTGGTCAGCACCACTGGTGTTTGCTACACTGTACGGGTAAGCGAGCGACACACTCTGACTGTACATCTCTGTGTCCAGTTTGCAGTATGTAGGACACTGCTTCTTATTCCACTGCTTTGTTCCATCGGCCCAGTGGGACCGCAATGTAGGAAATGTTGGTTGCTAATGTGTTGCCTTCCTGTTTCCTGGGCAGTACATGGGTTGTGTGGAGGTGCTGCAGTCAATGAGAGCGCTGGACTTCAACACCAGAACTCAGGTCACCAGGTGAGATCACACACTGCGTCTGCTGCCTTGTCAGTGCTAGTGTTTTTTTTATCATAGTGAACGAGTGGGTGGTATGATTAAAAGCCATGTTTGGCATGCACACTCACACCTTCCACTCACCCCGTGTGTGTCTTTGATTTCTTGTTTTCTGTCCTACTTCTGCTCTATTTTTCTTGCTTGTTTGCTTTGTCTCACCATGTGACTGTGCCCGCTCATCTGTGTGTATATCCACTCCTGCTGTTCTCTGAGGCCCTAAATTAGAATCTTCTGGAATCCTGGTGGTTTCCTTTTGGTTTCCGTAGTGATGTTTGTCTCTGCGGCAACGACGAGCACAGTCAGCAAGGACGATAAATTATCACGCCCGTTGCCAGATTTGCTTTTAATCCTCGTAGATTTGAATCCTGGAAGGTGTGAGGGTTAATGACATCATTGCCGAGCATGCGTTGTGTTTTAATGTTTCAGGGAAGCTATCTCTGTGGTGTGCGAGGCAGTACCAGGAGCCAAAGGAGCCCGCAGGAGAAAGGTACATACAACACACACACACACACACACACACACACACACACCCTGACAGAACATTATTTATTTATAAGGCTTAAGTGGCAGCAGTGGGAGGGGCTTTCTGAGTGAGAGCTCGATTTAGCTTGATTGTCCAGCCTGTGGTCAGTTAGCTGTTCAGTCACATGCTCTTCCTCACAGACATGAGCGTGTGTGGTGATCCATTGTAGAACATTGCATTAACTTCCATTCATTTGTACACATCCTAATCCAAGCCTTAAATCTAACCTTAATCTAACCTCCATTCACACTTTAACCCTAACAAAGAGTATTGACTCTTGACAAACAAGTGCCCACATACGCACATTTGTGTGGCTATGTTTGTCAAAACCATCTTTACCCACGTATCCTAGCCAGCAGAACTACATCTTTTACCACACCTAAACCCTGTAACCAAGTTTTAACCATTGAAGAAATATCTGTACTCTGAGCCAGAACTTGTTTCCCACAAAGATGTTAGTACAAGTACACACATGCAAACGGAGAGCTTGATTTAGGCTGATAGTACACTGCTGTGGTTAGTGGGCTACTCGCAGGTAATTACTAGTCACTCTCTGGTCTCTCTTCTTCCTCCCTCCTGCCTCCAGGGAGGCTTCTGTGGAGCCAGTGTCAGCCTAAAGAAGCACAACAGATTAACAAACTGAGCCGCCTGTCTGCAGTTTAAAGACTTGTGTGTGTCTGATCATAGTATTCTTGTAAAAATAAAAACATCCACCCAAACAGTGCATAAAAACAGGTGGCTAAATCCAGCTTCCTGCTGCCATAGAAGGATTTGACCAAGGAATGTCTGGCAGCGTCGCACACCAGACAAAATACATTTGTAGAACGTAAACTAGAATAGTTTAAACTAGTCTAGTCTCTGCGATTTGGCCGGACTGAGGTTATTGTGGTTGAGCATGTGCATCCTGTCCTGATGGTGCTTTTCCTCACAGCAGACTGGAAGCACTGGAGCAAATATGGATGAAAGCCATAAGAACAGGCGGCGGATTTGGATAAATGGGCTAACACAATCGTGCTGGCATGATCTGTGTGATGCTCTTGGCCAAGCCTGCATTATGTGAACTGCTCTATCTGTACCCCACTGGTCACAGTTGGCCTTGGAGACCGGATCATTTTCACAATTGCAGCTGTTCCTCCACTCCCACACACGCCCACACACGCGCACACACACACACACACACACACACACACACACACACACACACACACACACATTTCCACACATACACCAACAGACTCATGTTCAGACAGGGCAATGAGTGGACTATTATACCTTGGTGGAGTTGAACAAAAAAGAAAGGAAAAGGAATTTAAAAAAAAAACAAAAAACTGCTGCTTTCTGTCTTTTTATCATGTTTTCATTGTGACTCATGGTTTGCATCCAATCTCTTTTGCAGCCTACCTCTCGCTGTCTGACACCCATCCTGGGAAAGAGCAACTTGCAGTTTGCAGGCATGACAATCAGCCTCACCATCTCAACCAGCAGCCTCAATCTACTGGCTTCTGACTGCAAACAGGTTCGACTGAAATCAGCTTTCTAGAAATACATCTGTGTTCTCAAAGTCTTTCTGGATAGATTCATCTCTAACAGCCAAGACTCTGAGATGTGCCTGACCGCCGCAGCTCTCTGTTTTAGCTGGAGGTTTGGTTGCTATCCAGAGTACACGTAGCATGTGCAGTTGACTGAGGCAGAGAAAACCTGAAGATCTCTACCAGATGAGGGTTTCCACGGGGGTTCAGGGTTCTTATTGCTTGAAGGTCTTTCACACAAATCGCATCAACGACTAAGCTGCGCTCTGAAATCAGTCAGTCCCAATGGTTGTCCATCACACATTATTTATCATCAAGCAAAGCTGGAAACGTCTCTGGATGAACTTGGTTGGATTGTAGACACCTGCACAGCCAATACAAATGAACCAGAGAGACAGGCACTGTATGAAGGAAAGTATTACTATGTTAAATGTTTTGTTTTGTTTTTTTTTTTTTGTTTTTTTTTTAAATATTACATGACACATTTATACTGAGAGCTGAGGTGAAAAGCCCTACCTTGGAAACTCATTTCATTCCAGTTAGGTATGTCAAGTTGTTTGTTGCAGGTCGTCAATATGTGGTCTAATGCATTATGTGTAATTACAGTGTGTCCCTCTAAGTGTTGTCTACTGTTTTACTGCCTGTTAATGAGAGAAGCAGGCTTAGTTCAAGCAGCTCAAATATTGCCAGGGATCTGAAGTATGCATTTTATAACTTTCCTGAATGTTTTTTTTTTAAATTTGTTTCTTAAAGCAGTGGATAAACTTAGTGCTTCTCTAATGTTTGCCTCATTTACGCTGGATGTTGCACAAATACCTCTTAACATTTGTCTTCATTATTGCGTTACCACAGGGCAGGATGTAATCCTCCTCTTAGATCTCTAATGAGTTAATAGCCACTGAGCGATGTCTATCTTTGGGGAGATGGTATGCAGTAGAGTAGTGCATTCACATTAACACGTAGCACCAAGAAGCATGTTTTTCAGCACATGTAACCATTCTGAAATAAAGACTCACACACTGTCACACACATTGCACACGGAGCATTAGCAAGTGTTATTGATCCATCATGGGTGGCTGTTTCAGACTGTTAAAGGTGCTTCATCCCCGCTATGTTTTAATCCCTGCAGCAGTTGATGGTGCTTCATGAAGGAAAAAGCACTTTTCTCAGTAATGATTGCACATTTGTCTCTCCATCTATGCACTTCCATTTCACTTCCACATTCTACATCTCACCCATGTGCTCTCTTTGTCCTTCTCTTTCTCTATTCCATTCTGCCTCTTTCTCTCCACAGATAATCGCCAATCATCACATGCAGTCCATCTCCTTCGCCTCTGGAGGAGACCCAGTGAGTCACCCAGCCCGATGTCTCAGCTCAAATCTTTTACATCTCTCACTTTTCTTCTGCTTCTGTGTCTTTCCTTCCTTCCCTCCTTTTTTATGTCATTGTCTATTCCTATGAATACCACTGACTTCATTGCTGTTTCACTGTCTCACAGTCTCTGATCACATTACTTCCCGTTGTCTCTTTTTCAGCTTAGCGTATGCTTTTATCATCTGCTACAGTGAAAAGGCTTCAGCTTTTGCTTTTACTCTTTCCCCGTCTTATTCTGAATCTGAATCTTTAAGTCTTGATCCTACCCTTTAACTTTTTCCTCTGATTGATTATTCCCTTCTCTTCTGCCCTAACTGTCTTCCCTGTCTCACTCCACTAGGATACAGTGGAGTACGTAGCATATGTGGCCAAAGATCCAGTCAACCAGAGAGGTGAGCATGAACAGAGGTGTAAAAGTAAAGAAAAAATATATATATATCATATATCAGAGCTTTGCTTACTTTCTGTAGAATTTTGACCATAATTCTCTGATACATTAGCCACTACTTTCCTGTCTTAACTCTCACTGTTTGTTGAAGATGGGCTTGGAATTGGAATTAATCTCTTTAAGCACATGAAAAATATCTTTTTTTTTTTTTTCTTCCATTCCCCTTGGAGTTAGACTTCCCACCCACCAGCTGAGACGACACAGACCCAGTGTACACAGCACAGAAAGAAATGTCACATTTACCACCAAATAAACATAAGAATTAGCTTGTAAATAAATGCGCTTAGAAGCTGTACATGCACGCGTGTGGGGGTTTTTTTCCCCTTCATCCAATCCTCTAGAAGAATTTTGCTCGGTTTCATGCCAAGCTAAGCTGTTTGACTTAACATTAAGGTTCTAACACCCTCTCAAATAATATCATCATGTAATCCTTTAATCTATGAGAAAACTAGTGGGTAAAGTGAATGTCATGGACTCTTACTGTCCATTTGTACTTCAGAACGGCACTTGACGGCACATTGTTTCCTGCTCTGCCTCCACTTTGGGGTTTTTGTGTTGTTGAGCTCTGGATTGTATTCAGTGACATGTCGCTGCAGCCTCCTCATCTGTTCTTTTTTACCTCCACAACCGCAGCTTGTCACATCCTGGAGTGCTCGGAGGGTTTGGCCCAGGAAGTCATCAGCACCATTGGTCAGGCATTTGAACTGCGTTTTAAACAGTACCTGAAGAACCCCCCAAAACTGGTCACACCACATGACAGGTACATGTTAAAAAAAAAAAAAAAAAAAAAGTCAAAAGCATTTTATCACCTACAACATGTTTTTTGTATCAGCTTTAGTCACACTTTTGTTTCTCGCAGAATGGCTCCATTTGATGGCTCTGCATGGGAGGAAGAGGATGACGAAGCTGCTCCTCCTGAGGTCCCTTACTATAATAATTTCCCTGGCAAACAGCCTCCCCCTGGTGGACTGATTGACATGAGGACCCGCCCAGGAGCAACACTGGTGAGAAGAATGCAGCAGGGGAGGAAGAGACTGTTTGTAGGCATGGTTCAGTATGTTCAAACACTGGCAGTAGCAGAGATGGCACACTTGTAAAAAATCTGCAAACCGTGTTTCAAAAATCATTTTGAGGCTGATTCACCTCAAAGTATGTTTAGACAGCTTGAGACCTGAGTATCATCATCCTCTTCTCATACAACACTGACCTGCTATCACCATAATGTTCTAAAACTCATGTACACTCATGTACACGGTGAAAATGTGTCTATAGCAGGCAAAGCTTCCTTTGCCAACTTTAAAGCTAGCACTTTGCATTTACGCTGGACATCTTTAAAAAAATAAAAGCCATATGGCTTATTTTGATGTAATTTCTTATGCAAAGTACAGTTTTGGTTTTTGATGCAAATAATCTAGCTTTAACACCTGATATTTGTTGGCAGTAGGGCTTTTATATCTGTTGCTCTTTTATCCAGATCGTAACCAGCTCCGCAGCAGGTTAGCTGTTCAGTGTATGTTGCCACAGTGATTTACCCCACTAAGAAGTCAAGCAATGTTACATTACAGAAAAGCCCAGGTTAACCCCCAAAGTTACCGCTCTAAGACAAAACTCAGATTCATATTACAGGCTTTGCATCTGGTCCCAAGTTTGTCTCCAAATGTCGCTGTGCATTGTTTACAAATAATAAATGAGTTGTGTGAAAGAGCTGCTGTAGCCAAGCTAATACTGTTTAATATATTTAAATGTTTTCTGGCCTGTTACAAATGCTTTTGTAATCATTTTAACAGGCCAGGATGCAGTTTATCTGAAGATGTACTCATGATGCAGGAGCTGATCATTTGTTTGTATACGTCTGTGTTTGCAGCCCTATGGACAGTCAAACCAGAATGACATTCACAAGCAGCCTCTGCCTCCTCTACCAGGTGAGCTGAGCTTCTGACTTTGGCATTTTTCATTCTGTGTAAGCCTGAAAAGGAAAGATGAGTATCAGTCAGGAGATTAAAAGACAGTTTTTCGTTGCATGTTTAGGAAGTTTTATTGCTCAGATATCTGGTTTGTTTTAGGAGTTCCGGTTAAATGACAAAACTGCAAAACTGCAAAAAAAAAAAAAAAAAAAAGCCATTTTTCAGTCCTATTTAAATCTACAAACCATCCATACTTCTTACTTTGGCTAGTAAAGATATCACTTCTTTTGGGCAGTTTATAGGAAATGAAAATTTGTCCACAGGTTACTGATTTCCTTTCCTTTTTCAGTTGGTGCCAAAGACGGGGCTCGAGAGCTGTTTGACGACCCTTCATATGTCAACGTGGATAAATCCCGTCTTCCAGCTGCAGCAAATGGAAATGTTCACAGAGATGCTTTTGACATGAGTACGTATTTGTCTCTGGCATTTAGTTAGGTAATGTGTTATGTATTAACTCGATGAATAGATTTCTAATAGATTTTTGTCGACAATACAGTCACACCGTGGATGAGTAGCTGCATGGGAAACTAAACAAGAAAGCTAATTAGAGAATTTGTTTTTTGTAAATGAGATGTTTGGGTTGCAATCAAAGTGACAGAAATCATCAGCAGTGATTATAATCAAGAGTTAATCATTAGTTTTGGAGGTGAGGAATGTGTTTTGCACTTTATATTCTATGCAGCTGATGAAAACTGAAAAGAAGAGCCTTCAACAAAGGGAGACCTTGGAGGAAGATGAAGGAATACGTGTCTTTGTTCATTACAGGAGCGTTTGGTTGGCTGCACAACAGTTTCCCCATTAAGACTGCCCACTGTTCATATGCAGCATCTGTCCCTATGTTTGTGGACCGTTTAGATGTGTAAATTTGCCACTTTAAGTTGCTCTAAACAAAAATGCAGATAGCTCAAACAGACAGAAATAATCTCTTTTTTTTTCTCCCAAAGGATTTCAGCAAAATTGTTAAATATACCTACAAACTTTTGTAAATTTATGTTTCTAGAGCCTTTTGACGATGCCCTGGGGGTTTCTGGACACGGCAACCCAATCCCAGTGACAGCGGCGCCCTCTCTGGTGCAGCAGTTGCAGAATGAAATCTGGTTCCACGGTAGCTTAAATCGCAGGGAAGCAGAGAGGCTGTTGAGCCGAGACGGCAACTTCTTGGTGCGAGAGTCTGGTACCACAGCGGGACAGTACGTCCTTACAGGGCAGCAGGGAGGCCAGGCCAAACACCTGCTACTAGTCGACCCAGAAGGAGTGGTGAGTCTACTTGGGAGCAGATTGAAAAGGGTTGCAGAAATGTCAAGGGGGAGGGAGAAGTTTTCATGAGGATGTAGTAACACCTTTCTTCCTTTTCCATTTAGGTGCGCACAAAAGACCATCGGTTTGGAAGCGTCAGTCACTTGATCAGTTACCACATGGACAACAGACTTCCCATCGTGTCAGCTGGAAGTGAAGTGTATCTGCAACAGCCAGTGGAGCGCAGGGCTTGAGGGGACACACCAATGAAATTCTCCACCAAAAAAAAGACACACTCCCACAACAAATCAACAGAAGACGTACACCTACACACCTTTGTATGCTATAAAGCAGTGGCGTTTAGCCCAGTCCTTGACGGTCGCAGTCGCAGGTTTTAGATGTATGTCTGCTTCAACACACTTGAGTCAAATTTAATGGTTCTCCTCAACAGTTTGCTGTCAATTGCTGCTCAAGTATGTTGACTCATCTGTGTGATTCAGGTGGGCTGTTGCTGCAGGAAACCTCGAGAACCCGCAGGACAGCGACCACACAGGACCAACTTTGAACACCCCTGCAATAGACACATAGTGACACTACACACAAAACTTGTATGCAGCATTTTGTATGAACATACACATTGCAGAAAGACAAAAAAAGATTTTTAAAAAAATTAAAAATCACCTCTTTCTCTGCAAAATCACTCACCTGCTGCTGTTGCAACATATTCCTGCCAAACTGTGACCTGCAATCCACCCTCCAGCGCAGAGAAGCGCTGCTGCAATTTCTCAGCCTACTGTGAAGCAGGGCGGAGCCCTTTCATCAATATCACAATAGGGCAGAAAACAAATGCAATTTTTTCTTTTTCCTTTTTTTTTTTTTAAAGGAAAAAAAAAACATTGACAAGTCATGAAAAACAGAACACTTACTAAAGCGTGGAAGTGTTTATTAAAACTGATGAACTGAGGAGGAATATGAATGGATTTAAAGTGTAAAGTGTTTCTTCATTTGGGAGGGAATTCCCTCGCCTGACAAGGACCGGATGAAATGAGTCGTTCGTTTCAGAGACTTCACCAAGCTCAGAACCTCCCTTCAATTGGCACTGGAGAACTTCAGCAGCAGACATGGCTGAGACTATTTTGACTTGTGTGTACAGAAGTTTGCTTCCTATCTTATCAGGAGGGCCACCCCACCCCCAAGCATTCCCTTTTAAGGACCTTTGAACTTTGACATTTGGAGGAAAGCCTGTATGCAAAACAATAGACTGCTATGCTAAAGACCATCATATGTACTCAGTTTTTAGTGGATTTCACCGTTTTCTTTCCTTTCATCATTCACTGGACGTTTGGAGTGCAGGAGGAGCAAAACAGCTGTATCTCCCTAATCCGCTTGCACACACAGATGTAAACACACTTTTTCTCTCACACACACACACACACACACACACACACACTGCACCACCTGTCATGCCAAAGATCATAAACTTGGTTGCTAACTGCAGAGAAGAAAGCCATGACAACTATTCACAGTTATGTGTCAGATTCATATTAAAATGGGACTGTTATAGAGTGGAAAAATCTAGGTAATTGTGCCTGAATCCAGCATCAAAAAGGATCTTTTTGAAGTACACTGATGTCACTTACAAACACAAAAACTAAAACATTTTGAGACCATGTCCTTTTTGACAGGTGGCTTTTGTTTAACATATAAGTTTGTGTTTGCATTGACAATCTATGGGTTTATCCTAAAAGTTAAGAGTAAAGATGAGTGGTCGCTGAAAATCCACAAAATTTCCCTCTGCAAAAATGATGCAAGTGGGTCCTATAAACAGACAATGAGGAAAATAACTGCAAAAAAGTGTGTCTAAATGACTATAAATCTCATTTCTGGAGCATTTATTAGGATGAATGGTTCAGCCAAATGTGGATGCTCGGTGTGCTGTTTTCACAAAGTTCAAAGGATCCTTATGGAGAAGTTGAGCGTTTTCTCCTCCCTCAGTTCATGATGTTTTTATATCTTTTTAATTGTGCCTTGTTTCTTCAATGTAGTCATGTCACTTCAATGCAGTCACCTTATGTACTTAACCTTTTCAAATGTAATCAAAAACAGGAGAATCTCAGTTAAACTTGGACGCTGCAAAAATGACACTCCAACGAACACACACACACACACACACACACACACACACACACACACACACACACACAGCAGCTTGAGTGAAGGCAATCATCTCTGATGCACGTTCTTGCATTCAGCTTTTTGTCACAGATACTTGATGTCACCATTGGGGAGGGGGTTATTTCCTCATCACCTGGTAATAACATTCATTTTTAGATAAGGTTATTGTTTCTGTGGGCGATTATGACAGAGTCAGACAACACGGCATTAAGGTAGCTCATTTGAAGCCAATTTAAAAATGTCAAAGAGACTAAAGCCAAAATCTTGAACTATGAGAAGGGAGCTTTTTAGCCTAAACCGTAACTGTCAACTAGTCTGAAGCAGGCTCACATTACCGAGCGTGCATGCACATACAGACACACACGCACATACCAGAGCAACAGCTGGGTCGGTCAGACACACTTTGCCTGATGTTTTTAGGGTCGGAAATAGGAAAACCAGACTGATGTTCTGCCATTACTGTGTGTGCCTGTGTTGATGGAACACACTCATTGACCCTCTGTATTAGTGAACTGGGTCTGTGTTATCATTGTTCGTCACAGTTGCCTTTGTTGCATGAAAATCCTTTCAAAAGACTTTGTGGTTTGTTGTTGGTGGTAGTGTTAATAATGCTGTTTTTTTTTTTTGTAATTCTGTTGGGTTTGTTTGTCCTTTTTGAAAGCCAAAGGTTACTTTAGCTTGCACAGATATACATTTTTACTTTGTTTTTTCTTTTAATACTTTGTTTTGTTTTAGGGAAACATGTCTGTTTACACCTGTATCTAAAATATAGATTGCATATATAAATACATATATCATTCATGTCTCTGCGAGTTTGGGTTTTGATATAAGTCAAATCTGATGAACTGTAAGACCACACAGACACACACACACATTGTTAGAAAATAAGATTACCTGTCATATGCCATCCTGAACAAAGAGTGGGATGTAGTCAGAATTGTACTGGAGGTACTGGAACATTCCTGTTTGTGAAAACATAAAGCTGTCATTGTAGGAAGCCTATTCAGGTATTGTCAGAGCAAAGGCATTTTTTGTTATGGGGTGCAACACAGGGACGTTGCACTGCAAAGGTAAACAAGTCTTTTAATCACTCTGTGGATGTTTGAACTCGGGAAGAGTTGAGAAAATGCTGGGTGTGAATGGATGCAGCTGGTATAAGATTATAAGTAGAGGGGGAAACCGTCTGTGACACACAGCAAAGCCTAACTGATGCACAGACACAGTTGGATCCTGTCTGTCAGGCACCATCTTCTGTCAAGTTGCTACATCTGAAGCCATGCATCCCCAGCGTCCTCTTCCTCAGGCAATGCCCTCCTCCTCTTTAGGGCAGCATTTACGGGACATGGCTATGGGTTTGGGACGAGGCAAAAACTTACTGGGAGGAAACTTTGCCTATGGTTTCATCCAGTCGTTTAAGGAGTGCCTTTATTTTCTCCTCTGCTGCTGGTGCATCAAGGAGATTCTGGACTGACAGGCTGAAAGAGAGTAGATCAAGTGGCAAGAAATTGATTTTTCCTATTTTTCTGTTAGTTCTCAAAGTGGCGTTTCTGCCAGTGTTAACTTAATAAAAAATGAAGTGTTTTATCAGCACAGTTGGCAAAGCATTGGTAAGTATGAACAACTGCTTTACAACATGCTTTATAGCTGAGCACATAGCAAACTGAAATGATCATTTAGATCAGCAGTTTAGAGCGTCGTTCTATTTTTTTTTTTAAGGCATTATTTTATTTCTTGTCTAAATTATATGTTTTACTTTCTCATTTTAGTTTTCACAGGATTTCACCTTGACGATTATGGAATCACACCTGCACATTTCAAGATGCTACTGAAGTCCATGGCTGGGCAGGGTTCGGTTTTTCAGATTTTCACTGAAGCGCTGAGATTTTTAAGAATGATTACACCCTGGTATTAACTGTACAGCACAAACTGGCGTGGCAATGAATAAATGAGCTAATGATTATACAAAATATTACTTTTATGTCTCAGTTTTTGGGGTTTTTTTTAGTTATGATGTCATGTTCAGTCACCTTGTAGATCACTCATTTCAGCATCAGTAGCAAGACGTATTTATTTGGTAAAGTTTTCAAAGCCTTGCGTTTATAGTCCCGTTTATAACTGAAATGTAAAGATGTGATGGAAAAGGAATTATCATCAGCATCAAGCTAACTTTGGACTAATCTTAAACCTGGCTGCAGTTGAAAGTTTTCGACAATTGTTCGCATCACCTGCGTATGTCAGTCAACTTGGCAGCTGCCCTACTGAAGAGAAAGTGACTTCGGGCTGTTAATTGGCCGATTTGGATGAGAAAAGGCGGGATCAAAGCGAAGGCTGACTGTGATTGGACAAGAAGTGCGTGGATCATTAAGTTCAGGAGGCACGTCTGAAGTTCTGAGTTGGATGGGGAGACTGACGTGCCTGCATTTTCTGACATATGCTCTGAGATCATAAGTAAAGTACCAGACCACGGTAAGAGCTACTTGAATGTCGATGTAGCTTATATACGTTTATTTAAAATATTGTTATATAAAGCAGCGACGTCAGACATGTTGGTCTTTTTTCTTCGTGTCGTTTGACGCTTTCCTGGTCGCACAGTTAAAGTGGATAATACTTTCTAACAACAAATGTCTTGTAGTAACTTGATGCAATTTAAAGCAGTTTGAACATTTACAGGTTTTTCATTACGTTTTTCAAAGACAAAAACCAATGCAAGTTATTATTGTGTTTCGGTGTGAACTTTTAATCTTTCTGAGTCCGTCTTCGTGACATTTCCTGTCTAACTCACTGAAACCAGTCTCTGCAAAGTGACTGACATGGCTGCTGCGCTGGTGATGCTGCGTATGAAAATTTGCGATGAAGTTTTGTTTAAAACCTCATTACTATAGTTTATTTTCCTAAACTTTTTTTTTTTCCAAGCCTCATTACTGTAGTTTATTTTCCTGACCATTTTTGGTATGTTTCGAAGCAGAGACCAGGAACCAGTTGCAACTGTGTGTATGCTTAGGAAAAAAAAAAGGCATGTGCTGTTTTCTCTGCACTTTTGACACTTGACCTTTGTACACGTTTACATACATACATTTACATACATGCATGCTTTTGATACAAGGTTTTTTTTTTAGGTTTTTTTTTATGTGAAATACAAAATGGCACTACTGTATGATGTATTGACAGATTAAATTGGATATTACTACTAAAGTTTAGGTAATAAAACCTCACAGGATGTTTTCCTCTCCCCGAAAAGCTCTGGTTTTGTGGTGCATGTCAAGTAATCCTTTTATGTGTCCTTTTGAATTCATTGCTTTCTCTGTTGCGTTCCCTTTGGCCATCTTATGCATGCTCCCTCTTTCTGTCTCTAGTCAATCTCATGGTAGCTATATTTAGCTGGCATCTATTTAAACCATTCCACTATATGCTCCACAATGCTCCTTGGGCCCCAGGATAGATTTAGTAGACTTCTCTTGGGAGTCACTCGATTAGGAGACCTAAATTGCATAGCTGGGAGAGAATTGAATTTGGAGAGTGAAGTGTGTCATTATCCAGCCAATGTACCAGTAGTATTAAGCAAAGTTCCTAATTGTATTTGTCTTCATGGAACAAAATCAGATAAACAATGAATATTCATCTTGGATTAAGTTGTCCTTTGAAGTTAAAAAAGTGCTTTAGTGGCTTTTAATAACTTGAAACCTAAATCAAAGTGAACTACTGATCATCAAATCATTTGTAATGTAGGTGTCTTTTTCATGGAGTCTGCAGTTGCCAAATACAGTTGAAGAACGGTGGATTGTAAATATCTACTGAACAGACTAAGAACTTTGAAATGGACAGCCCATTGAGCTGCCTGTATCTCCAGAATAGTGCAGGCCTTAGTTACCCATGTGTGTGCCAAAACATTTTTCAGCTAGTCAAAAGCCAGGGTGCATACAACCTCCACAGCACACACAAACTACTAATGAAGAACTGAATGCTCCCAGGCAGTGAAACTTCCTGCCCACATACACACACACAGACACTCTAACAAAATGTTAGTAACACATTACAGTATGTTCTTTATTAGTAGAATGGGTGAGGCTGAATAGAAGAGACTGGTATTCAAATCCAAGTGTAAACAGAGGATGTAAATTTCTTGACGTTGCCGGGCTCACAACTACTGTTGCCCTAATTGTAAACCAGTGGTACCTTTTTATTATCTGTGAGTTCAGCAAATGAACCAAATAGAATTTTTCCCCACTACAGCTTTAAATTAGACTTTATGTGGTTGAAAACCACACACAGCTTTGACTAAGCTATTAAAAAAGAAAAAAAAGGATAGAGGTGCAAAGAGCCTTCCTGACTATTAAGTCACAAAAAGTTCTTCTGACTCAGTTTTGTGTTGCAGAAGACAGGGAAAGCCTCCAGGGGCCATGTCTGGAGGCACGGGTTCGAACAACAGCTGGACCATCCTTACTTCTGAGGTATCATCACTTTCTAAAGAACATAGAAATATGTGGACTGCTATGGATGACCTCATTTATTTAAAATTTGTTATTTTCCAAGAGAGAGGTCCTTGTCCTAATTGATTTTCCTTTTGGGTCACCTGAATATGAATTAGGTTTCTGTCATAAATCTGTCTTTGTTTTTACTGTAACAAGTTCTCAGGCACTGCTTTTAAGTTTTAAATACACACATTCACACATTCGCTACCTAATTAAAAGGAATTTTTAGGGTAGACATTGTTGAATAGGGTCATTGTAGATATGTTTGCAGAATAACTTCAGCTCTTATTGTAGTCATATTTAAATGATAGTGTGTGTTCTGCTTCTGACTGCTTGTCATAGGAAACCGTTGCTGAAACCCTTAGGCCTTTTGCAGCAGGAACGGAGCAGCATGAAGACAGCTGTACAGCTGCAGCAGGTATATCTGGTCATTGTGGAATTGTTTACTGTATGCCCAATAAAATATATCTATATAATATACACTGCTCAAAAATAAGGGAACACTAAAATAACACATTGTAGATCTGAATTAATGAAATATTTTAATTAAATACTGTCAACAAAATCACACAAAAATTATCAATGAAAATTAAATGTATTGACCCATGAAGGTCTGGATTTGGAGTTATACTCTAAATTAAAGTGGAAAAACACACTAGTCTGATCCAACTTTGATGTAATGTCCTTTAAACAAGTCAAAATGAGGCTCAGTAGTGTGTGTGACCTCCGCATGCCTGTATGACCTCCCTACAATGCCTGGGCATGCTCCTAATGAGACAGTGGATGATCTCCTCCCAGACCTGGACTAAAACATCCACCAACTCCTGGACAGTCTGTGGTGCAACTTGACGTTGGTGGATGGAGCGAGACATGATGTCCCAGATGTACTCAATTGGATTCAGGTCTGGGGAACGGGTGGGCCCGTCCATAACATCAATGCCTTCGTGTTGCAGGAACTGCTGACACACTCCAGCCACATGAGGTCTAGCATTGTCTTGCATTAGGATGAAACCCAGGGCCAACCACACCAGCATATGGTCCCACAAGGGGTCTGAGGATCTCATCTCGGTACCTAATGGCAGTCAGGCTACCTCTGGCGAGCACATGGAGGGCTGTGTGGCTCTCCAAAGAAATGCCACCCCACACCATTACTGACCCACTGCCAAACCAGTCATGCTGGAGGATGTTGCAGGCAGCAGAACGTTCTCCACGGCGTCTCCAGACTCTGTCATGTCTGTCACATGTGCTCAGTGTGAACCTGCTAGCTGTGAAGAGCACAGGGCGCCAGTGGTGAATTTGCCAATCTTGGTGTTCTCTGGCAAATCCCAAACATCCTGCACGGTGTTGGGCTGTAAGCACAACCCCCACCTGTGGACGTCGGGCCCTCATACCACCTCATGGAGTCTGTTTCTGATTGTTTGAACAGACACGTGCACATTTGTGGCTTGCTGGAGCTCATTTTGCAGGGCTCTGGCAGTGCTCCTCCTGTTCCTCCTTGCACAAAGAAGGAGGTAGCGGTCCTGCTGCTGGGTTGATGCCCTCCCACGGCCTCCTCCATGTCTCCTGCTGTACTGGCCTGTCTCCTGGTAGCACCTCCATGCTCTGGACACTACGCTGAGATACACAGCAAACCTTTTTGCCACAGCTCGCATTGATGTGCCATCCTGGATGAGCTGCACTACGTGAGCCAAGTGTGTGGGTTGTAGACTCCGTCTCATGCTACCACGAGAGTGAAAGCACCGCCAGCATTCAAAAGTGACCAAAACATCAGCCAGAAAGCATCGGAACTGAGAAGTGGTCTGTGGTCACCACCTGCAGAACCACTCCTTTATTGGGTGTGTCTTGCCAATTGCCTATAATTTCCACCTGTTGTCTATTTCATTTGCACAGCGTGTGAAATTGTAAATCAGTGTTGGTTCCTAAGTGGACAGTTTGATTTCACAGACTTGTGGTTGACTTGGAGTTACATTGTGTTGTTTAAGTGTTCCCCTTTTTTTTTAAGCAGTGTATATTTCTAATGCAGCTGTGAGTGAAGTGTTAAGTTTCAAGTCTGTTCTGTTCCTCCTTCTCCTTTTTATTAAGCGGTCACCAATACATATTTCTGCTCTTAAGCACAAGTATCTTGGATCTAACTTTTATTCAAACACAGCTGTCTATGGAATGGCCAATGATACATTTTTTGTGACAGTCATTTGTTTCAATAAAGATAATAAAAACTAGAGGATATCAAACATTTGTCCAACAAAGAGAGGCTAGGCGGCTAAACTTTGCTGTTAGTTTGCCAACAAAGATGTAGTAGTGCTGCAGGTTTAGGACCACAGTGCCAGCACTTGTGTATGACCCAAAAATCTGCATAGAACCCAGTGCAAGTGGTTTTGTCATGCTACAAAGCCATATAGAGATGTCCGATTTAACACCACATACTGAAAAGACCCAAAATGGATTTGAACATTGAAACGAACCCATGGTATCTATGGTAATACAAACAAAATATGAGTCCCAGAAATGTGGAAAAACAATCAGGTTTAAGTCATTTTAACATGATAATTTAAATGTAGTCTTAGCTGTAGGTGTATAAATTCCTCTTGTCTTCAGGACTGTTTGGACCATTTCTGCAACAGCTAACTGTGTGTTAGCTTTTTTTCTCTCTCTCTTTTTCCTCTTTAGAGTCTTTTGTTCTCTTTTTCACAGAGTCGGTGAATGCAAACATTTAGATTAATGTTTTCCTTGAACCTGATCTTGCTTAGACAATTTCTTTGTTTCTCTAAAGAAAAAATTCATCTATGTTGACAAATACCTGCAGCTACATAGTGAAAAAAATACAGGCACTTTCTATAAAAAATACTCAAACTCAGGCTACAATATGAAAAGTCAGGCATTTAGTGTACAACTGCATGACAATTAATTTCTTTCCTGAACATATTTTTTGTTTGCATCACCAAATTCTTATGAATTGTGAATTACAATGTTCTGTTTCACCCCCATTCTTCATGATGCTTCTGTCCACTTTATCAGGTGCTGGTATCATGAGTCACAGTCATTCCATTTTCGAGTGACGGCTGAAAAATGTTGAACTGCTGTCCTAAATGCTTCATCTACTGTGTCTGTATTTGATGATCCAGGTTCTGGAGAGAACAGCCAGCCTGCAAATGGTGCAGAGTCTGCAGAAAGGCTCCCCGTGGAGGACTACCTAGTAAGACAGCATACAAATCACGCTCTATTATATAATAGTACCAGTTGTCATGTGCTTTGGCTGACTATGTATGCACGAGTAACCAGTGAAAGTATCAGGCTATTTTTTTTTATTTCATAATTACCTTGTGATTTGAAAGATTGCTCATTTTTACGTTGCCAACAGATGCACGTTAAATGCATAGCTGGGAGGAACGCTAGAATCTGATTGTTCCTTTATTTCCAGTGGCAGCACAGCTTTAATGTGTCATTAATGTGCAAGTCACATTTGGAAAGCCTTGATTTTAGCTATGTTTAGCTAAAGTTTACTATGATTATAGCTGTATTTTGTAAAATATAATACAAATACACTTTTATTTTTTAATGAACAGTTTTATCAATGTGCCCAAAACATCTGTTGGTATAGCAACATTTTAATGATTATCTTTTTGTATTCAGGTATCAGAAGAGACTGCAGATCATAGTGGAGACTTAAGCTCAGATCTACTCTCCTCTGTGCCCGCTGATGTTGCTCAAACAGCCATTCCTCCTTTGGAAGCAACCAGGTCCGTGGTCCACAGCGATGAAGAAGTCAGCCTCGCAGAAAGCCTTCCTGAGGGTGCAGCCCAGTTCAGCCCTGGCCCTGATTCATCCTCCGACTCTTACACCCTTCTAACTCCATCCTCCAATGAGCCCCCAGCCTCACTGCTCAGCAAAGAGACTCTTGCAGGTGCAGAGTTTACACAGGAGGAAACTCTGCATCTGCAAAATGGGGATGAGCTGCACCTACAGGGAGAGGAGTCAGATCAGGATCCAAGGACAAGTGACTTAAGAAAACAGACAGGTAGGAGCAGCACAAAGAAGACCATGGTCTGGTCAGTGTTTCACAAAAACAATTACAGCAAAAACACAGATTATATCATGTGTGTGTTATGTTCATGACAGTTTATGACAAAAAAGATCATCATATATCGTAACTATATTATCATTTTTCTTTTCTTTTATTTTGAGACTGTTATTTGTACCGTCTGTGTCTGAAGTACACTTGGTGGACCTGCAGGTTAAGGACTTGTTCAGTAACTGGGCCAGGAGAAATGCTGTGGTCAGTACGAGGAGGGGAGCATGACTAAATAGAGAAACCTTTAGTTGCATGGCACTCTGCAGAAGTAAATCAGCTTCAGTGGAAATGAGAGCTTTTTTTTTTTTTTTTTAAGTCTGACTCTGCAGCTGTCTGTATGGCTACAGCATGAACCAATTGGATTTCTGTTGCTCTGTACTGCTTTACAACTAGAGCTTAGCATCAGCAAGTTCTGCAGGTAGTGGTTTCTATTCAGCAGTAAAATTAGATTCAGATAGTTTGGATTATTTATTTTATTTTAGGTTTTTTCCTTTTTTTTTTTTTTTTTTTTTTTTTTTTTTGCTCATGATTGAAGTTTTTCTTTATTTTTGCAGTTTGAATAAATATAAAGAGTGTCCTTGAAACAGATCAACCAGTGTACCACATAGAGCAGAGTATAAACTGAAATCTGGCTTTTCATGAGAGGTTTTGTTGGTGTAACTGCAGTGCCATACATGCTGTGGTATCAAAAATAACATGCAGGTGAAAAACAAAATTATGACCAAAAATGTTTTGCAACTGGCCAGTCAGCTAAAACTGCCAAATGGATATGAGAAAAAAACCATTCATTGTTTTATACAGTTTGAAATGAGAAGAGAGCTACATGTTGCAAATATGGATAATACAATTTATCAGTGTAATCTGCTGTTATAGTGTCAAGCTGCATTAGATGTTTTTATTTGTAAAGCTGTATCACTATTTAATCTTTTATTCCCGATACAGCCCAGATCCCATCATGAGCAAACTGAGCTGTAGATTTGGATTTAAGTTGAACAAATTTGTAGACAAAGTATTGGTATACTTAAAATGCTTTTTACACCGTTTGGGTCAGTCTGCTGTGTGGCAGCAGTATGTTTAGCTGACAGTATAACAGTGAACTAGGTCAAGCTGTTGTTTTTCCTTTTTATTATGTCAAAAATCAGACTGCTGGCTAACTGTCAATCTTAGTAACCATTTTTGAGTCTCCTGATGTTGTTTGATAATTATGTGATATGAATGAAGATGCAGACGGATGTGAATGGCTAACACTGGCTGATGGTTGGCACAATTCAAATGCATTTTATAACTCGTAAAAAAAAATCCTGTCAATTGTTTATTGCCATTTTGTGAAAAAGTAGCAACTTTGAATCTCTGTTCCATATAAAAAATAATGGTCTGTAAATCTAATTTATGAATTCTTAATTATTCATGAAAGAGTCATTCTTATCTAAAGAGGACACAGATCCCGAGCAACATGTAGTACAGACTTTTGTCAATGATATCAAAATAAAATGCATGCTTTGTTAGCTTTACAGCTAATTTAGCATGTCACGTAAAAAAAGAACTTGTGCTTTTCTTGTTGGGATCAAATAGTTGACCAGTGAGAGTTAGTGGTATTTGGAGGAGGTGCATCTTAACACTATAGACTGAAAAGGGGAAGAAGTGCGGCAGCAATGTTCAGTGTGATGAGAAATGATTTCTTCCCCCAAATGCACTGCAAAGATAAAGCTATGAACCTCATTATTCTTTAAAAGGTCAAATAACGATTATTTGGTTCTTGCACTGCTCCAGATTCTCTTGTGGATGAAGAAGTTATTGAGGAGAAGACAGTTCAGACAGGAGAGCAGGGAGAATCAGAGGAGCGGAGGAAGAGGTCTCTCTTAGCAGCTCTGGAGCAGATTGGAAGAAGAGAGGAGGAAGAGGAAGAGGTCGAAGAATTTCAAGTGTCGCAGCGAGAAAATGACAGCGGATTCTCAGTCAACAAGTGCATCCTGGGTGCTGTTATCCTGTTAGGTCTGGGCACCATCTTTTTCTCAGGTAAGCATTGCCTCTGATTTGTTAAAAAATAGCAATCATAATTTTATTTTAAATTAATTTAAAGTATTTCAGAGTAGAAACAATGAACTAGATGTAGGTGCTCTGAGACTGAGGTGTATTATACCTGCAGGTGTCTTCATGGACCTGGATGAGGGTAGGTTTTTTTTTTTTCATGTTTTCATGTGTGAATTAATTGATATATTCTTGGCATGACAGAGACATTGCATGGATTTCAATATTGGAGTCACTTGTAGAGACTAGATTAATTTCCCTTCTCTGCAAGGCATGTATCACATCACAATGCAAACAATGAATTTTGAAAAAACCAAAAAGGCCTCCCTCTTTGCGCTTAGCGTGTAACCTTTGGACACTGGATTTGGGGTGGAACCCTCCAAGCATGTGTTTTAGCATCTGTGGTCTGAACTCCCTCCTTTGACCAGTTTATTATACCAGGAGGGTATCTGATCACTGGCGGGGCATAGATGTTAATTGCCTGGGTCTTGTTCTTACCATTGAGCTGACTTCACAGAGTTCTTGCTTCTCGAGGCTGCAAGAACAAGAAAAAACGTCTTGTTCGGCAGGTCCATACATACTACACGAGAAGCACGTCTGCAGCAGGGAGGGATCACTGCTGGGGGCAGATGTCTGCTTTATGTGCAATGAACCTGGTTGTTACCTCCGTCGAGGAGGTTGTTTTCAAGATGTATAAATATTTCAAGAGTTGTTGCAAATGTAAAAATGAAGAACGGATTAAATTCTGGTGGTGATCAGGATCACCGTTTGGATCCAGGAATGTTTTATAAGGATTCTTAAACATTGTGCTTGGCAGAGGTTTCCGCTCTCCGAGTTTCTAGTTTCATATTTAACGAGCAGCTTCGTCCGCGGCAGGGCGGGTTGTGCACGCGGCTGGGTCTGAGGGTTTTATTGCCACATGTAAAAATGTTCCTACTTTCTCACCACCTCGATAAGCTGTTTTATCAAAACAATCCGTTTTGATAAAAAAACAGAAAAAGTTCTGCCAGCCCGGTGTGTCAAGAACTGTCCTCAAACACGTCCGCGAGAACAAAATGACGTCATTTTCTTCTCGGAGCCTCGAGAACAAGAAAAAAGTTCTCGCTTCTCGTGGAGTATGTAACAGGCTTTACTGGTTGCCATTTGCTTGTGGTATGCCAAGGTACTTGTAGCTCTCTTCAGCATCTGTTGTTCTGCCCTGTGGGACAAGTGTCTTGTGCATGGACTACCTTCCTTTGTGTTTATTTGTGCCATAAGGTGCTGATGGAGTGAAGTTACCGTATTTTCCGGGCTATTAGCCGCTTCCCTATAAAAGCCGCACCTGCTCTATTTTTAAAAAAAACGATAATAAAAAAATACATAGGCCGCACCTTAGTACAGGCCGCAGAATTCATAACAGTGCCTTCTAACACGGCAGCAACTTTGCTGGTTAAAACGGAACAGAACCAATAGAACATAATCAGTATTTACTTAACTTAATTTCTCCTGCGTCACTTTAATCATCTTCGCTGAAACCCATAAAGTCGTCTTCTTCAGTGTCGGAGTTGAACAATCTCATCAGCGCTTCGTCACATCTGTCCCCGTCTGCCTCGCTCTCAGTGTCACTTTCTTCCTCCGGTGAAGTTCGCTCTGAAGGTGCAGCGTTCTCACGTAGCAGTCCTGCCTTTCTGAACCCGTTGGTGATGGTGGATTCTTTCACAGCACTCCACGCTGTTAGGATCCACTGACAGACATCCGAAAAGGACGCTTTTCGCATGCGGCCGGTTTTTGTGAATGACTTATCCCCGCTCGTCATCCAAGTCTCCCACTCGATTCGGAGTGCTGCTTTAAATGCCCGGTTCAAACTGAGGTCAAGTGGCTGCAAATACTTTGTTGTACCTCCAGGAATCACAGTTGGAATTGAGTTTGTTTTCTTGATCGCCTCTTTTACAGAATCTGTGACGTGGGCTCTCATGCTGTCCAAAACAAGCAGTGCTTTTTTCTGGTGAAAAAATCCTCCGAGGCGCTTGCTGTAGCACTCTCTTAACCATTCCTTCATTATTCCTTCCATCATCCACCCTTTGGCATTAACTTTGACCACTACGCCTCTCGGTAGTTGTTCTTTAGGCATAGTTAGGCGCTTAAAAATCACCATAGGTGGAAGTTTTTGTCCGGATGCCGTGCATGCCAGCACGCAGGTGAAGTGCGTCCTCTCGTGACCTGTTGTTTTCAACAACACGGAGGATGCACCAGCCTTGTTAACCGTCTTGGTCAGAGGCAGATCAAATGTCAGAGGTACTTCATCCATGTTTATTATCTCGTCTGGTCCAATGGAGTGCTCTTGTATCTTACTTTCAACGAATGTGCAGAAGTTTTTAATCTTTTCCTGATAGTCAGGGGGGAGTTGCTGGCAGAGAGTGGTCCGTGCCCTGATGGACAGGTTTTTACGTCTCATGAATCTGAAACACCATGACGGCCCCGCTTTGAAATCTTCAATATTCATTTCGCGCGCTATTGTTTTAGCTTTAAGTCGGATCTGAACAGTAGATACACCTCTGCCACCGGCTCTCTGTATGTTCACCCAGTCCTCCAGGACATTTTCAAGTTCAGGCCACCTGCTTTTTTGTCCTCTGAAAGATTTCCTTGACTTTTTGCATTTCATGAGCTCTTCCCTCTGTCTCCTCCAGCGTCTCACCATACATTCATTGATGCCAAGCTTGCGTGCAGCCGCGCGGTTTCCTTCCTCGATAGCAATATCAATGGCCTTCAACTTAAAACTTGCATCATACGAACTTCTTCGTGTGGGTTCCATAATGAAGGGGCAAGAATTCGAAAATAATTAATAGTTGGTAATTCTTCGTCCGTGTTCTATCTACTAGCTAAAGAAAAAAGTAACGTATGCTTCTTTGCTTTATTTTTCTTTAGTTTTGATTCTAATTCCGGTTAGCGCGCCCCTAGCGGTGGAAGAAAAAAAACACAGAATAGCCGCACCTTTTCATAAGCCGCATGGTTCAAAACATATGAAAAAAGTAGCGGCTAATAGCCCGGAAAATACGGTAGTTGTTTTTTGGGTTTTTTTTTTTTTTTTTTTGGTTTTTTTAACCAGTAGGCATGAATCATGTCCAGAAGAACTGGTAACATGTTCTTCATACCTGAGATGCTTTGCTGGATATCTGCCAATTTAATGGTAACTGGGCCTTGTTCATGGAGGGAGCACTAGTCCATTAATGGTTCTTCTAACCACTGGGTTTCACTTTATCGTGATGCTTTTTTTTCCCCAAATGTTTTTTTTTTTTGTTTTTTTTGTTTTTTTTTTGTTTTTTAAGTATTGTTCAGTCTCAAGCCTTGGTGGCATTACCCTGCCACTGGGAGAACACTTTAGCTGGGTTAACTGAAAACAACTGGTTCCTTTCCTGGGCTTCTTTCACTTGTGTATCTTCTCAGTCATGCAGCCAATGCTCTGAGTCTTTGTTTGGCAGTTTCTAGAAGCCTCAGGTATGGACATCTGGGTGCACCTATAGTATACCCTTTTGTAGTTGTACCTTTCTGGATTTTTGACAGTTGAATAATAATCACTCTCAGAGTTGATTTTGGCTTCCAACCTCCTTCTCCCTTTAATTGTGGTTCTTCATTTATTTATATATAAATGAATATATACATATATATATTTCTGAGTGTTTAATGAAACAAAGCCTTTACTTGGAGGTTTGGAGGTTTATTATGCACATCAACATTAATATTTGCATATGGATTTGCAGAGAGTGACTATGCTACAAGGGAGCTGAAAGAGACACCAGGACAGCAGGTCAGTGTGATGTCTGCATGTTTTGCATACACATTTTACATGGCAGTGAGTGCTACTGCATGAATATTTAGTTTGATGTGAGAGACAACGGAGTGCAGAAGCGGCATTATAGCTATCCACTGCCAACTCTGCTACTTTGATCTTTTTTGTCCTCTACCCTCTACCCTTCCATCGTCACATATTTTCTGTTCTCAGCCTGTCAGTCTGATGGGAATAAGTTATCTCCAATCCACTGGATGTCTTTTACTCTGTGTGTGTGTGTGTGTGTGTGTGTGTGTGTGTGTGTGTGTGTGTGTGTGTGTGTGTGTGTGTGTGTGTGTGTGTGTGTGTGTGTGTGTGTGTGTGTGTGTGTGTGTGTGTGTGTGCGCGCGCGCAATTTGTTGACAGGAGTGGCTTAATACCGACGGCCCTCCCCATCAAGCAGATGCTGACAGTTCAGAGCTCCTAAATAAGTTAGCTAAAGAGAACCAGCAGATTTCTCTGCTACAAGCCCAACTTCAGGTGTGACTCCATTCTGTCTATTACTTCTATTCTCGCTTGTGTTTTACATATACAGTACATATATTGCACAAATGCATATCTTTGCGTAAATGTGTCAGTGAGTGTGTAATTTTCTCATGGGGACCCTCTTCCTCCTGTTCTTGTTCTTTAACCAGGCACAGAAAGAAGAGCTAAAAGTAGCTAGGGGACAAGCGGGAGAGGGAGTGAAGGAGCGGCTGCACTGGGAGGGGGTGGAGAAGGAAAACAGTAGGTTGAAGACAGAGATGGCATCTCTCCCTGTCCTTCAGAAAGAGAACAACAGAATGAAGAAAGAGCTGGAGTCTGTCCCGGCCCTACAGAAAGAGCTAGAAACACTGAGATCCACTGTGACTGAATTAAAACTCTCCTCAGGTACAGACAAGAGGAATGAAGCAGGAACGGGATGTGGAGAAGAGTTGAAAATGTTTAAGGATATTTGTAGATAAATAGAAAAGGGAAAGTGTAGAATATTATTTTACTTTACCTCTATTATTATTACTCTAACCCACACTTGTCATCCTTCTACTTTTATTAACTTATGTGTCTCTTTCAGCATCCAGTCAGGCAGCCCACACACATGTGAAGTCCTCGACATCGCCCCCCACTGGCCAGCCAGAGGAAGGCAAGGAGAAAACTGCTGGATCTGCAGAGAAACAGGCTGAGACGCTCAGGGATGGGCAGAAAGAGAAAAAAGCTTTTAAGAAGAATAAATATGAAACGGCTGATAAGAAACAGTGGAAAGAGAAAGAAAAATCTATATTGATGGAAGGAGAAAAAAAGGAGCATATAAAGGAGGGTAAAAAAGAATTGAAGAAGGGGAAATATGAAGGAGAAATGTTTGAAAAGAAGAAAGATAAGGAAGTTAAGCAAAAGAAGCACAGTGATAACACAAAACAATGGAAGGAGAATGACTGGAAGAAAACTGGCAAAGGGGATGATGGAAAGCCTTGGAAGGATAAAGAAGGTAGGAGGGAGTGGGCAGAAAAGAGTGAGAAAAAACAATGGAAGGAAAATAAAGAGTGGAAAAAGGAAAATGACAAAATCAATGCAGGCAAACCATGGAGGGATAAAGAAGCGAGAAAAGACTGGCAGGGAGGAAAAGATCATGGCGAGAGGCGCAAGACCAGTGACGCAGGGAAGGAGCAGAAGGGATGGAAGAAAGTGAAAAACAGCTTCAAGGAAAGCGGTGGAGAGACGTGGGAGAGGAGAGACTGGCATGGGAAAGCAGAGAAGAAAGACCTTGACTGGAAGGGGAAAAACATTAAAAATCATGGTACAGAGGGGAAACGTCAGGGAGAAAGGAAGCAGCAGGAAAACGGCAAATTTAATGTTAAACAAAGGTCCGGGAGGGATGAGAGAAAGTTGCAGAATGAGCACGAGTCGAACAGAAATGGGAAACGGGATGAAGAATGGAAGAAGAAGGAAGAGAAGTTGAAAAAGAAAGAGGAGGAAGAGGAGGAATGGAATAAAGGAGGACAGAAAGAGAAAAAGCTGACTGGAGACTGGAAAAAAGACAAATCACACTCACAAAAAAATAGCAATGAGCACAAATTAACAGGTAGCCATCACCACAAAGAAGCACATCTCTATGGAGACGGAAAGCTCCCTCACACACACCGCAGGCCTTCTGTGGGACAGCCTGAATACTGGGCCCAGCAGAGAGATCGCCTCCAGCACGACCCCAGACCACCACAGCAGTGTGACTCTGTGGAGACCTGTGCTAAAGCTGAGCGGCTGCTCCCTGTCCCCTTAACCGACTTTGAAACCATCCTCCAAGGCTATCTTACCAAGGCAGAAGAGGCAGGTGTGGATGATTCTAAAAGAGAGGAGCTGAAAAAGCTCACCACTGAGTTCTTCAAGGATGGGATGTTTGTGCACAACCAGATGAGCTTTCAAGCCTTTGCTGAAGATGTGGGAGATATTCTGGAAGACTTGGTTGAAGGGGAGAATGGGGAAGAGGATGATAGTGACTTAGAGGATGAAATGGAGGGGTTTGAAAGAGAAGTCATGAAAAGGTTTTCATTGCCGGGAGCAGGAGAGAAAGAGGAGAAAATCAAAGGGGAAAGGAGGAAGGAGGGTGTGCAAAGACGTGGCTGATGGAGGCGACAGAATAAAGCTGAGAAGAGTTGGAGCAGATGAGAGTTAACTCAGAGGGAGCACTTCCTTTTTGGCCATAGTTACTTAAAAGTAAACATTTATCACCTGTCACTTGTTTGCAGGATGCCGTATCTTCCCACTTCCATCTGCTTTCCATGTAATCGAACATTTATCTACACACAGTACACGCACCCGCCTTCGTCTCATGAAAAGCTCTTGCACCTGCATCACCTTGCTATGGTTTTTTTTTTTTTTTCCTTCTTCGAGTGATTTTCCCAGAAAAAAACCACATATTTCAGGTTATATATGGCTGAGCAGCTGCAGTTAGTCTGACTGTCTCCTGGTATGAAAGTGATTCCTGTACTGCAGCGTTCTCTTCCTGTGTGTGAGAGATTAAACCTGCAGAGCTGATTTGGTTGCATTGACTGTGACTTGTAGTATTTCTAGTCTTATTTAAACACTACTCCTGCTCCACTGTACCGTGCACTGTCTACTGCCTGTTTACCGATTGGGCCCATACCTAAAGTACACCATGTTTGTGTATTAGTTGAGTCTTAACATCTGGTTAACAAACCCTTTTTCTCAACATGGACTGTTGAGAACATTTAGCAACAGCTTCAAATGATGAAAGAAGTCGGCACTGATTTTTTTTTTTTTTTTTTTTTTTCCTCCACTTTGTACATTTTCCCTCAAAAAGGTATGTTTGATAACCTGCTGAAATATAATTAACTTATAGAGAATGTTATTGTAAAGGAAATTATATGTTGGGCATAAAGGACCTTGACATGTTGATTATGTGTATTTCTATTGCGGTACAGAATTCACATTGTGCACTAAGATGTCCTTAAAAGTTGTTTGCCAATGAATGTAACATTTGTTTAGGGTTTTCTGGTAAAAATATCTAAATGTTTTCCAAAATATTCTCTATGTTTACATGATGATGAGCTAGCTGCTTGTACCTTTGTGGTAGCATAGAGAACTTTGAATGCTAGGATGTTTGCTTCTGTTGCTGTCTAAAGATAATAAATTGAATGCCTCCTTTGTGATGATATAAATTGACTTTTTTCTCTTTTTAACTCATGAGGGATTTTGTCTAGATAACACTGCTAGCATGTGTTGACCTAAATGATAGAAATTCATGCATCCTTAGAACTAAATTAAGATATATTCAATTAGACAAGTTAGACAAAAATATGCCTGGTAATTTATTTCCAGGAGAAAAAAAAAGATGATCTGTTCTGTAAGTGGCAAAAGACTGAAATCTCTTCGCTATTTAATTTTTAGGGTATTTAACCTGAGAAAAAAAAACCTCAGGTAAAAAAAAAAAAATGTCTCTTTCATGAGTGATCTGGAAAGCAGCTCAAATTCTCATTTATAAAATACTACAGAACAAATGGACAAATACTATCGAACGACATAAGAGTAAGTAAACCTTTATCACACCATTCAAAGAAATGATCAAAAAGTGTCACATAAAAAATAAAGAACAATAGATATGTAACGTAAAATACAGGTTGGATTTAAAACATTTTCATTAACGTGATGAATCAGTAAATATACAGCTGACTGTTGACTGAGGTTGACCAAACAAGAGTAAAAAAAGTGGGTGTGTCCATGAGTCCTCTGACTCATCTTAGTGATCTTCATCAAAATAAATATTTACCCATTAACACTGACCAAGGTGAAACTATAAACAGCTCAAAAGTGGAAAGTCTTGAAGAAAGGTAGTATGTAGTAGTATGTAGTAAAAAAAAAAAAAAGTCAACATACTCAAAGCTGGTCTACACTGAAACCTGGTTAAAACACCTTACCTTCTTCCTCTTTTGTTACTCAGTCAGTGTATGATGTGACATGCATTAGTTAATCACTGTCGGCCTCTAACAAAAGATAAAAAGAAAATTGGCTTGGTAAAGTATTTATTTTTGAGTATAAATTGTGTTCTTATCAACACCACATGTGCATTTCTTATAAATGTTTTGTGCTGAATTAAAATGAGAATCAGATCTTTGCTGATAGGAGAGGATGGAGCCTAGCAGTTGATAAATTCACCTTTTGGAGTTTCTTTCACCATGGCGTGCTAAGTCAAATTATTCCATAAGTTCTGTATGTTCATTATTCAATTTTTTAGTTCCTCTTTTGACCTTTTTTTTTCAGATGCTGACATTCTGCTGATTTGGCTCTCTGCTTCCAACACACACAAATGAAGGCACTACATCCTGTTTCTTGTTGCGAATGCAACTGGAGGACACTCATCTTTGCACAGACTTGTGTCTACTTTGCCCGACACTTCCAAGTTTCACATAAGCTTGTTCTGCACAAAAGACTCAGTTTTACTTTAGTGCAAACTGTGTTTTGAAAAGAAACTCCTATCTGAGCCTGAGAACTTTACCTTTTAATTTGCACTGTTAGCTGTAATGTTGCTCATCAGGCTTCTTGTTGATTTATTGATCATTTAAAGCAATCACATAACTATCATATGCAAGAGCTGCACTGCAGCTTTAGTGATCATTTCATGTAAACAAATGTCCATTTATTCATCTAAAATGCTTCTCCGAAGGCCAAATACTGAGACAATAGGCATTCAAGTGTTTAAAAATGTTAAAACAAAACCACACATCCTTACTGTAGGTACATATTCTGCCACAGTAACAGGATATTAATCATAGAGGCGCTTCCAGCTTCGCCCTGTGGAATACCCTGATGCTTTTTGCTTCAAATGGCTCAACAATTTCTGCCCTCTCTGTGAACTATTTACTTTGTGTTAGTTGTTTCTCTATGACAGTCAAGGCACTGGGAGAATTAGATATGACTTTAGGTTGTTCAGATTTTATGTCACAGTGCTGAGATGCAGAACAAGATGTCAGGACACGTGGCTGATAAAGTCAGTCTGCTTGTCAGCCATTAATGCCAGTTGTATAACCTGTCATCAGAGGTCTGGCTAAAATAATCTAAGATTTCTTAAGTGAAACTAAGAGGCATTGTTTGCAAATGGTTTTTGGAACACCAACCATGCAACTAAAATGATTTACTGCTTTGTTTTTGCTCTTTGCTGCTTTTTGCCCATAATGTTGTGGTTAAGTGAAAAAAATAATAAGATGAATAAAAAGCTTCTTTTGGTGTATTGCCAATAACTAAACCTATCATTAGGACATAACATGTTTTGCATACTTCTGGTATATTGACTGTTTTACAGTGATGTGGTATGTTGTGCAGCAAAAGCTTCTTTGTCCAAGACAAATTTCTCCGAAGTGACCCTGAACTTGTTGTTATATGTTTAACCTGTCCTAAACCCAATATTAAAACCCCAAACTCTTTTTTTGTATTTCCAGAATGAAATTAAGCATTCTGTAATCAATAACTCCTTCTAGTTATTTGCTTCAGTTGTGGCTGGAAATACAAACACATCATGGAAAATGTTCAGAACAATGATTTACCTTCTTTACTAGGAGA
>NC_136623.1:20762822-20938693 GCF_933228915.1 Telmatherina bonti
CATTAATCATTTTCCGTTCCTGTGGTACTATCATAATTCGTTGTGGGATTTTCATGTTTTAACAGGTACTGGATTGTTTCCTTTTTGCTGACTACGGGATTAGTCACACAGCTGAACAGTGTGTTTTCTGCAGCAAACAGCTTTACATTTCAAGCACTGAACATAAACTATGAGTTCAAAATAATGAAAAAATGTCATCTTACAAATTCTCCACTACTGTTATGAAAAGACGATAACAGAAGATACACCACACCACCTTCTCCAAGTGTGGAAAATTCCACGTTTCTTTTGGCACGCACCAAGTGCAATCCCAACTATAACCACAAGATGTCGACAAAGCCGATGAATCGTGTAGCAAAGCGCCGTAACATTACAGATCATGTGTTTGCTAGTGGTATAATCACATCTCTGTCTTTTCTTTTCTTTTTCTAAACAACAAACATAATCAGGTATGTGGAAATACTGCATCATCTGCTGCCTGTCAGAGTTATTATTTCTAGGATCTGACTAATGCAGTTTCCTGTTTTCCTGCAGGACTCAGGAGAGCCTGCTGCCATTGAACATCTCATGAGTTCATTGGACAAGAACAATGATGGAGAGCTCAGCTTCCTGGAGTTCTGGCAGCTGGTTGGACATCTCGCAAACAAGCATGGGGGGTTCAGCCAATGAAGTGACCTCAAATGTGCGGTTCATTTTCATTAATGTTACTGAACTGTCTGTATGTCATGTGACGCTGAAATCATCAAAATGGAATTTTCATGTCAATTTCAGCAGCAGTGTACTCTGTTGTACTGTATTATTGTTATTCCGTTGTCTGCCTTGTCTGCCAAATGGAATTAAACTTAATCCCAGAAGAAATATGAACAACCAGCCTCCCAAAGTTCCCATACTCATCTGCATGTACTCACAGGTCGATGATCTAGTTATACAGTGAGAATTCATTGTCTGGGAACTGTGTGTGTGAGCGTTTCTGGTATCTCTGGTTCCTGGAAGACATCGCCTCCCTCCGGGATACGAAATGAGGTGTGGCGTTGGCTGGGTTTGAGATGGATGTCGTAATTGCTGCACAAACCTAAAGACCCTATCCATTTCGTTCAGTTTCTTTCTTTTCTTTCATTTGATAAAGGTTCCTAAAGTTTCAGGGTGGGGCTGGACTGCGTCCGACTGTTTGGAAAGCTCTGAACACTGAAATGACCGCACATTTAAAGAAGAGGAGCTGATTTAAAACACATGCAAACTGGAGGAAAAGAAGACTCTTGTTAGATGGGATCACAAAAATTTCCTGGGGAGGGAGGGGACATCTGTAATAAGCCTAAAATGTGAGTTAAAATAATCCGCGTTGCCCAAGCTGCGCCTCTTTCCACATTCCTTCTCTCTTAGGAACACGCCCTACGACAGCAGAAAAAAAATCTGGCTTAAGTAGATGTTAAATCACGGAAAAGATATGTGCTGCGGGTTCATCTAGGGCAAGGCTGGTTAGTGAGGGAGATCTGAGAAAAGGAAGAAGAGCAGCTGAAATAGTATTTCTTCTTTTGAGCTCCCTTGTAGGTGAGTCTGATTTCTAGAGATTATTCATTTTAAATAAAATGTTTATTTACTGATTAATGCTCACTTTCTTCTTTTGGGACTTACTAAGAAATCTTCTATTAAGTTTATTTTTTGCAGAGATGTAATGAATTTTGCATATCTTGCCAGCCTATATCTGTTGCTACTCCCCAGCTTCTGGCCACAGAGATCGGGTTCCTCTTCTTGGTAATCTAACTCCAGCCCATTTACACTTCCAGAGAAACCAGAGTCTCGGCTCACGTTTATTTATTTATTTGCTGCCTGTGTGTCAGTCCTGCCTCTGTTCGATCTACAAATTGTCAAGATTAGTTAGGGCTAAATGTAAATGTGGGACGCGGGCAAACTCCTGACTTCTCCGTTACGCACGGCGCGGCGCACACTACTTCTGGCACACGCGTCAATGTCGTTTAACAAGCACTGAGATTGCTGTCTCCGATTTGTTCTATATCAGTCTGAATTATTCACGTTATGGTAATAAAGTAGTGAGAATCGAATGGCTTTGGTCTGCTGTAGTTAATGCCACAGAAAAGGAACAGTGACAGGTGACATGGCCACAGAGGAAGAGGATCAGTCACCCCAAGATCAAACAACACCAACAGGGTGGAGTCGATCTGTTGCTCAGATTATCAGTTATCCTGGAATTTAGAGTCGCCGACTCAGTAAGTGAAATGGATGGTGTGCGCGAGGGTATCGACCTGACAAAGTTCAGTCAGAAATATCAGGGGGGTAGAGCGCATTATCTCACTGACTGCCAGACGTTTTCATGGTAGATGTCTTTGGCAGGCAGTGAATTAAGAGGGCTGTGGTGGGTGTGGGTGGCCCTGCCTGGTTAACTGAACTGGTCTGAACATGACAAGACTGTTACATTGTTTCAACTACATGAGCCACCAGCAGCTGCGCAAACTTAATTTTACTCTATGTAGGCATTTTAATGTAACCTAAAACTATACATTACAACAGTTAATCACAACCTCTTGGCTTGTCCATGTGTGCTTTACAGCAACTATTTACAACTATCGTCAGTAGTAAATGAAAATAAGAACTTGTGTGGAAGTTATGAAGCAAAATGTAGAGATCAGTGTATTATAGAAAACAACTCCTGCTTTATAATGCAAATTTAATTTGACCAACTCAATGCTAAATATGCTAGAAGTGAATTCAGGCATGTTAAGAAAAAACTAGATTGTTAACTCATATTTTGTGGCAATTTTTTTTATGAAGAATATATTTTTAGAGGTTTTTTTTCAGTCGTTTTAAAGTATCAGTAATAATCATGATATATATATATATATTTTTAAAAGACTAAATGGGTTACATTTTCTGCCAAGCAAATCAGCTATCGAAATTATTTTTTAACATAAACATAAGTTTGATTTCACAGCTGAGAGATGAACTAATCAAATATATCATCACTATCCATAACCATTTGACTGATAGGGTCAAAATTAAAACATGGACGCATGAGACACAACAGAACACAGTGTAAGATGTATATCACACTGTGTTTGGAACATGAAAAAAGCCTGAAAGAGACTTTGTGAAAACATTAGAAATGTTAGTAAAAGAAGTTTTAATGTGAGCTCAGGTCGTCACTTCTTTTTAAACAGCAAATTCCATAATTTGTTGTATAGATTATTTGTACTTTCTTAATTCAGATTAAAAATTAGATGCAGCATTTTACCCATCCCCAGTAGATTAGTGCCCGAGGGTTGGGGTATTAAGGGCCTTCTTCACGGCCCACAGTGACTCACTTCTGTTGCCAGCCCTGGGACTTAACTTTTTTATTTTTAATCCTGAAAGGGGAGAGTGCACTATGAAAAAACAGGAGATATTTATTCTTGAAAATGATAATCTAACTCTGGCGCTTTTCATCTGCCAACAACAGGGGAGTTTACAACTGCATGTGTTAACTTAAACACAATCCATAAACATGAAACTGAAGGTCACAACTAGAAGCTACTTTTATTCAGGAACTGCAGAATCTCAGTGTGTGAAGTGAAACAAAAAGTCCCGATCCTTCAAACAGAACCAGCGGTACAAATAAAACAAGGAACAGGCTTCATTCATTCCACTTGAGTCATTCTTTTTGCTCCAAAGTCTGAATCTGAGTGTACGTGTGCCAAATGGCCGATGAAGGCCTTCATTTGCCTCTGCACACACAACTCCCAGTCACCGTCTTGCTCTTTACATGTTCCCTTCCCCCAGTTTGTAATTCTGCAGCCCCGTTGTCTCCAGTTCTGACTGAAGCCTTGTTGGTTTCATGTTCATCTAATTACACTCAAAACAGACACTAATGGGTAGTCGCCTGTCAGACATTTTGATGTATAGCTTTTTTCTGATGCTGACACACACACACACACACACACACACACACACACACACACACACACACACACACACACACACACACACACTGACCTGCCCGCACCTTTAGTGTTTGACTTGTGGAGGATGTAAGGAAGGTGTTGGGGCAATCATAGTAGCCTATCAAATAATAATGAACAGCATGCTGATGACAGATGTTAACTTGATGGTTGGATGGTTGTGTGTGTGTGTGTGTGTGTGTGTGTTGTGTGTCTGTGATGGCATGGCAGAGAGACATGAAACAAAATCCTGGGTTTGGGTGCTGGCTCTCACTCACACACTAATTAGGTTAATGCAGGAGAGGTCTTAATTGCCCTTCTTCAGATATGTGTTTGTGTGGCTTTGCATGTCTTCATGTGCAGGTCAGTGCAGGCATTTGTGTCAGATGGCAGATTTATCAGCTTCTGCCGTTACTCCAATAACATCACCCTGCGCAGCCATGATCATTACCTGTCTTTTGGCTACTGCTGCTGCAGGGTAGTTTCCAAAACACACTGGAAATCCTGCATTGAAGCCTCACTCCACACCTCAGATTCTTATCAACTCTACTCAAGTATCTGCAGCATTTATCCAAATCTTTCGTTTTCTATGAGCAGTTGCTTTGAAATTATTCTTAGATGCACTTAGAAAGACCTGTGTGTTGGCTGAGTTGCGTCTGGAAGCATTAAGTCACATGTTCACTGGCCATACCCCTTGAGCTAGGCATAACATTTAAAGTGCCCTAGATATGCATGTACATGTTAATTTCCATAATTTACTGTTAAAAATAAACAGCTATGCCTTTACATTTTTGCACAACACTGATATTTATTGTGGTGACACTGTATGGCCCACTTTTCTGCAGCTGAATACAGAAGTTCACCATATTTCACAATTTCTTAGCATTTTTATATTATGCAATATGTGCACCACTTGGTGTGTCTCAATGTTACCCAGCAAGTGCAGCTAAATCCAGTTTGAAATGGGCATTTTTTTCATTTTTATGGTGAACTCTAACAACTGCATACATTTTATTATAAATGATGTAACATATGGAGTGATGGTTTTCAATCAAGTCGTCATCACAAGCAGACACCTGAATGTGGGATTCATTTGGTTCTTACGCTGTCTGTGGTGGTCCTGTGCCGTCTTACCACTAGCTATTAGTTTTCATAGTTTGCAGCTGTGAGCAGAACTTCCAGTTTGTTTGTGCAACGCATTGTTCAGAAAATGACACATTAAAACCAGACCCAAGAATTCAGGGTTGTTTAAATCTCTCATCTTCTGTAAGTCTTTTGAATATAACTCAAAATATCCTTTAACACAAGTCCTTAATAAACAAAACATAAATAGTGTAGTTGTTCTTTTGTGCGACTATTATCACATATCAGTAAGACTGCATGTAACTGGAGGTCAAACGAAGTTCTGCTGTTTTCAATTAATGGATTTGGGTCAGTTTCACAACCACCAGTCACAACAGTCAGATAGCAGCTCTTTACAACACGTTTGTGGAGGACTGTAATGGCACAAACAAAGTTATTCTGAAATACCCTCAGGGAAAGAGTTACTCATGCTCCACAGCTGGAAAATACAACAAAACCATCATTACAGAGTTTGGGCTCCATTAGTGATCACTCTGTCACGTTGTGGTCAGATGTTGAACATTTAAGAGCACTGTTAAGAGGAGCAGTTCATCAAAAAGGATCCATTTGAGATTCAGCATTTACAAGTATATGAGATCACAAAGGACACATTTTACTTGTTTACTGAACAACAGCATTGGGAATATTAGAGGTGTAAGACCAAAGTCACTCTTCTTAAAAAAAAACAATACTCCAGCAAATGTTTGCTTTAAAGCACACATGGACAAACCAAAAGGTTGTTGGAACGATGTTTTGTGGGCAAATGAGAGCAGAAAAACAAAACTAGATCTAAATGAGAAGAGACGTTTTTTTAAGTAAACAAAAGTAAAACTAAAAAGTAGGAACCTTATGCTATCTGTGAGACACAGTGGTGGTAATATCATGGTTTGGGCATTGTCTGCTGCATTTGTGTCGGGATTACTTGCTGTCACTGACGAAATAACACAATCTAAATTGTATGGGTTCATGTCAAAGTATCTGTTTGTTATCTGAATGTGAAGAGAAAGTGAATCATGCAGGACAATGACTGACTTGGAGTAGCCAAGTCACAGCTCTGATACGGGAAGAATCAAAAGCAATAACCTAATGTTAGGAAATCTACCAAAACACAAAACTGATCAACGGTCACTATTCATGTAGGTGGAGCTGCACAAGCAGATCCTAGATACTAGAAGCAAAGGTTCACATACTTATTACTGTCAAAGGAAATTAAAATGAGATAATTTCCTCCAAAAAATAGTAAAAGCGTATAATATGACCCCATGTTTTTATCATTACTCTAACGACTTATTTGTCTGATTTTTTTTTAGGTCATAAAGATTTAAACATACTGTCTGTGTGTATTATATGGGATGACTGTAGGAGCTGCTTCTTTGGCGAGGCCTTTGCAATTGAATTTCACTGGAAAAATACACAAAGGTTTCATATAGTGCATGTTTTTTGTTTATCTTCCACACTTTTGCAACAGTTTTCTCATCACTGCTTCCCATTTCATTTGTGCCCCATGCAGCAACCTGGTTCCCATCAGATATTTGTTAAAGTAAAAAAGGCACATTTATTTATAATGACTTTAGTCTGTTCCAAAGCGTCAAACAACCAAGACATTGTGCAAGCATGTGCAACAAACAATGACCTGAAAACTCCAGCACAAACATGTGATTTCTTCATTACTGACTTGATTATTTCCAAGGATGTTTCTGCTGGAATAACATGTCAGCATTTCTCCCTGTGAGAAATGCAAATTAAGTTAATATGCAGCCTTAATCACACCTCTACTTACAAGCAATGCGATCAGAATTGGTGTAAAGTTGTCAAGCACTAACAGCCAGTGCTTCGCTTTAGATTTCACATCCAACTAAAATACAAATAACCTTCCTTAACATTTATTTATTTATTTTTGTTTATCCCTGCAGTGTTTGTGCTCCAATAGAGTGTGCTTGACTGGTTGGATGATGTTCTTTTCAGGTGAGACGTGTGTAGTGTATGTCATATATTCCTACGATGTGTGGAGAGGTGTTTTCCAGCAGACGGACATTAGGCAGTAATCTGAACTTTCAGCCTCTTGTGTGGTTTTAGGCATCAGGTGTCCATTGTCAGAGATCATAGCATCCATTGTGCTTACTTTTAGAGACTCCCCTTCTCTTCATCCTTCTATCACACCCTTTTTTTGCTCTGTTTACTTCAGATGGCCTCCATGCTGCTCTGCCCCTGTTCTCTCAACCTCATCTGTGGTGACTTCATTTATGAGTCTCATCTTTCTCAGATTTCTACAACATTTTGAAGTGTCAGTATGTAGTACTTTTCATATGACAGGACACCATTTCCTTTAAAACATAATTAACATTTTTTTTATTATGAATTGACTAGGGGGTGCATGGTGGTGTAGTGGTTAACACTGTGGCCTCACAGTAAGAAGGTTGCTGGTTTGAGCCTCAGCTGGGGAAGGTTTGAACAGTGGCTTTCCTGTGTGGAGTTTGCATGTTCCCCCAGTGTATGGGTTTTATCCAGGTACTCTGGCTTTATCTCACGTGTTCACTCTAAATTGTCGCTAGGAGTAAGTGTGTGTGTCAATGTGTTTTTTGTCTCTCTGTGATGGTGTAGCGATGCAGGTGTACCCTGTGACTCCCCTGTTGTTTGCTGGGATAGGCTCCAGCTTCCCAAAACCCTAAATTTGACAAAGTGGTTAAGAAAATGAATAGATGGATAACTGAATATAACTGACTGTATCTAATATTGATATGGGTCTCCTCCAGCTCTGACTGGTAGAGAGCCTCGAGTATTCAACTTCTTCAAGAACCCAAAGTGTAAGTGCTTTTTATCCGAACTATCAGGAGTATATTGAAGATTAAAAAAAAAGCATTTTATCCACTCAAGAACCAATGAAAGTGCGTTTTCAAATTAATGAAATTCATGGAAATCGTACCTAACGGCATTACGTTTGAGTCTGGGTGTCAAAGATATGGCCATATCTCTCCCTGCCATTTCTCTGTCTAAGCTCTTGGTTTTGCTTTTTGCCCTTTTCCTTTTCTATAACAGAGATATGGAGTCAGCCATAAAGACGTTGGTGACCACATTTCTTAGTTCTACCAAAGGGAAGGACAGCCTGGATAACAAATCCTTCAAGAAGCTGGTACAGAAGCAGCTCGGTGGCATGATGAAAGTGAGAATCTGTACTCTGTACCATCATATTCATAAATATATCATATCTGCGTTTCTTAACGAAGAGCTAAAACACATCTGATAACACTGTGTCCTGTCTGCCTCTTTTTATCCCTTTGTGTTTTGTTCAGGATACAAACAACAGTGCTGCCATTAATGAGATGCAAGAGGGACTGGATGCGAACAGCGATGGAAAGGTCAGCTTCCAGGAATACCTTACCCTGATTGGCTACCTGGCCAACTCCCTCAGTCAGCACGAGTGTGAATCCAATGGAACGGCATCATAGGGGCAGTAGTAATCAGCCTTTTCTCAAATAAAACGTCACAATTTTCTAAAGAGTCCAACCAAATGTGTTAAACCTTTTGTTTTTCACTGCAGTCAATAATCATTTTATGTACTTTTATGATGCCCTGAACTACATCTTAATTGATCTCAAGTCTGTCAAGGATGTCTTGAAACATTCATTTGGTCTTTTATACATGAATTACACAGAGACTATGTTGTATTCAAAATAAAAAAGTTTATATTAAAACTACAAGATGTTGTCATATGTTGTTACTGTTTTGTTGGCTTTCATAAAGTTTTATTTATTTATCAACAGGGAACCCCAGGTACATTGTTCCTCTACAGTAATTTGGTTTGACATTACCCAATTGGAAACAGCGCAGCAGCACCTGCCTCCTTACTACCTGAGGCGCTTGCTAAATATAGCTGTGACTTCTCTGGTCAAACTCAGGAGCCTTTAGATGCATCAGCTTTTGCAACCTGATCCTGATACACAGTATGCTTCCCATTGTGTGCTGTCCTGCACTCTGCAACACTATACACACATATGGTGCATGCAAGCATACACACACACTCACACCGTGCTACCCCACTCACTGACACAATATCCCATGACAAAGACACATAAACAAGAAGATGCTTTTGCCACCATGCCACTGACAAAGATATAGTTCATGACATGCTGAAAGTGCTTTGAATTCAATGTTTATGTTGTTTACAAGTATTGCCTTATGGAAATGTATTAAAATACACTATGTGCTTCATTTTTATCGTGTACTTTTCATACTCTGTCTCCACTACATTAAAATAATGTGGATTCATGCCAGGAACCATCTAAACTATGTTTCGGTTCCTGCTGAAGGGTTCCTCCCGTAGACTATTTGAAGTACGTTTCTGTTCCCATTCTGAAGTATCTGCACAAATGTTTGCGTTTTCACTGGTTGTGTTTTGGAGCTTGAGGTGTGAATGTGTTACCAAAAGTGTGCATGTCCTTTCATTCTCATGTTCTCCTTTGTGTGAGGATTTCTCTGCATGGCTGCCAGGTGTGATGGCTCCATTCATCTGTGCTGCACTAATCCTTTGGATACTGTATCAGGCATGACCCTCGTTTCCCCCAGCGAACTGATCTACTCTCAACCCAACGCTCTTTTTGCTGTCACACACCGAGACACATTTGCAAAGTTTTGAGGTTACTTATGTTGGTCTTGGCATGGTGTGCATTTTAACATTCCCCGCAAGTCTTTGTTTGTTTTGGCAGGCAAGTACAAAATGGCTGGACAACAGCAAAACAGGATAATCCACTATTACGACAATAGGCTGGAAAATAGTCAGGGATATGCGACTGAAACCCTGCTCAGGAAATTCACTTTGCCTTCTGAGTCATGATAATAAAAGTAAGAATACTCCAAACTCTCTATATCTGCCAACTATCTTCTGAAGGTAATGAAAACATTGAACTTTACAAAGGTATTCATTTCTTGTGGTCGTATTATGGGTGAGTCAATTTACTTAATGTCCTGCTGCTGTTACTGTACCATTAGTTTTTTCAGTTAATATGTCATCTCGGACAAGTAGTGCAATGAGGACAGGTGGATCTTACATCTGTCTGTTTAGCAAGTAGCAGGTGTCTGATGCGTAAACAGAGAAGGTGAAGGGGGAGAAGGGGGGTTGATAGGGAGGAGAGGGGCAACAAGTGGAAGGAGGTGGGGAGGTGGAATGGGTGGAGTAAGGGATGTATTTAAGAAGCTGGTGTCCACGTCCTCCTTATAGCCGCTATTTCTCTCTCTCCACACCTGACCAACAGGCCAGCAATTCATCTCCTCTCAGGTAAGAAACAAAGGTTGGAGGATGTAACAGACAGATGTCAGCACTGACAGCTGTGTGTCTGCATGTCTTTCAGATTGCTTCTGACTGTTATTACAAGAAGCAGATTTTTTTTCTAGGTGCATGACACACTCTCTTAGTGGACTTTTTTTTTTGTGACAGTCAGGTAAAGAAACTAAATTGGCACTAAATTATAAGCTATAGAACCTAGATTTATCTTGTAAACGAGACAGCAGCGAGGTAAGATAGTTCCCATACTGCTGATCTGTGATACCAGGTGAACAGTATCCAGGAGAAATGACTGATGTTTGCTGTGAGTGGCAGCGAGGAAAAGTCCTCACAGTTTAAAGGTGATACAGGTTCAAGAAAAGCAAGGACTTACACCTGTCTCTGGTGTTTCCTGCCATCCGGTCTAACTTACGTAAAAGCTGGATCAGATTGCTTCTGTGTGTTCTGGTTGCATCTCCTCCTTTAGTTGGCTGTTTAGCCAGCTTAGAGTTTCACTCGTATCATCTGACTCACATGTCCGGCTGCTGACTCACAGGTCCTCACACTGGGACAAAGCAGCAAACAGACGGAGGACCAGTTTATATGTAGTAAAATCTTATCAGATCCCTGGTAAGAAGGAAATCTGAGAAAATGAGGAAGCGGAGCAAACTTGTGAGTTTCCAGCTCAGGAAATACTGAATCTGTCATGAGCAGATGAGAAAATAGCAATTTCACTAATTATGTTCCTTTTTCTCAGCTTTCCATGTGAGTTCCTTATCTGTCTGTCTCTCTGTCTCTTAGGAGCGCTGATTGTGTGTCAATGAGAGGAAAGAAAGTGTGTATTTACTAGACAAAGAGACCAGTAATGATTTTCCTGCACTGGCCTTTTGCCCCATGTTTGAAAGAACACATTGCTTTGGCACAAGTTGTACTAAAGACCGTCTGGTCCACATTTGTCCCTCCCCAGAATGTCTTTGCCAAATTCAGAGAATGCCTCCACCCTGGAGAACGCCATGCAGCTCATGATCCAGACCTTCCATAAGTACTCTGGAACTGAGGGGGACAAATACACACTGAGCAGGGCTGAGCTCAAAGAGATGCTCACAACAGAGCTTGGCAACTATCTGGGGGTAAGGAAGCTCATTAAGGACACAATGTACTTATAGGAGTGTAAAACAAATTGAGCCAATATTTATATATGTTATCCCCAAACATGCAGAACGCCCAGGACAAAGAGGCAGTGGATAAGGTCATGGGAGACCTAGATTCTAACAACGATGGAGAGGTAGATTTTACTGAGTTCATCATACTGGTCGGAGCTCTTACTGTGGCCTGCAACGACTTCTTCTTAGAATACAATGAAAAGCAGGAGAAGAAGAAGTGAGCGCCTCCTGAGCACAAAGATATCCACTCTGCAAATCCACATCTACAAGCTCCAGGGAGAAAACGGTCAAGGAGGGACAGAAGACCCACTTAAGACATCTTGTCATGGAACCAATGTGGACAAACACACAAACACATATAGTGGCACATATAAGGTAGTAAATGTTGGGTGTTTGTGTATTTGTCTACAATGTTCCACTGAACTAGTATTGTTGCGATATGGAACTCTGGACTGAAAGTCATCTATCATTGTTGCATGTGTGAATATCTCTCATGCATTTCTTTCCATGCATTTTGCTACACCTTAAAGCTGAAAGGTTTACCCCGCTTTGAAAATAAATAAATAAATAAATGTGAAATTTACTAAAAGTATTCAAATGTTGGCTGTGCTTTATTACAGCAGGAAAGAAGAAAGAGCACAAGTTTGGCACCAGGTGGCAGCAAATGTTTCTTGTTTGATACCAGATGTATTGTGGCAAGAATATTGTTCTAATTTGCTTAGCCACATGAATGCACCCGTTTTTGTGCTTGTTGTGTATGGATGTGGATTGTAGATATATATATATATATATATATATATATATATATATATATATATATATATATATATATATATATATATAAATATAAATATATATATATATATATATATATATATATATATATATATATATATATATATATATATATATATATATATATATATGTGTCATTTTTAGGAATAAATACTCTAAAGTTATACATTTCACTCTAGTTAAATGTTAGATGTAAGAAGCTTTGCAGTGGTTTTGGTGTAAAGTTCATCAAGCTCATCCTGTGCATCAAAAATGACTCCATGTTTATTTGTGCACGTAATGTTTAAATTCCTGTTTTTACAGCAGAATAGCGAGAACCTGGCATGAGCTTGGGTTGGCGATTGTTTAAAAGCTTTGTTTCCCAAAAAGGAAAGAAAAAAAAGTGCTGTTTGAGCGTGTAAGTGTGTGTGTGTGCACACAGAAGGGAAATGGTGAGCTTCAACATTAGAAAGCCAGGAATTTTTTTTCTTCCTTTATATCTTGTGGTGTAAGATTGATAGGAAACTGAGGTAAGACCTTAATTTACAGACCTAAGATTTTGTGCAGAAGTCAGAGGGAGAGTGCCAGAGTCAGAAAAACAAGCCACACAGTCAAGATTAATCTGAACCTATAACCTTTATTGGACTGGTTAAGGTGTGTACAGGAGCAGATTTTAGAGTCTGAAAGAGGAGGGTGAAAGATGAGGGAGCATAATTAGAGAGGAAGTGAGAAGTAAGGAAGGAGTGTATAAAGGTCAGAGAGAAAAAGAGCGAAAAGAGAGTGGGCAGCAGCACATTCTCCATGCGGAGCCATGCAGCCAACAGTTTTTCACAGGTCCCTGAAAGGCTTTTCACACTTGTTTGGAATATACCAGGGATCCCCACAGGTAATCCCATCCTCAAGAGACAAAGAGGAAGATGGCTCCCAGTCCAGAACTGCGCAGAGCTGCTGACTTGGCCACATGACTGTAAAAAGCTGAGGAAACTCACAGCCGATGACACTATCAGGGATTAGACATCTTTTTTTTTTTTCAGAGATTTATGGTGACTTTTCTATGCAGCACTAACGCTATAAAGTCCCATCTCTCTGCCTTTCCATCTTTATTCCTTTTCTCTGTTCATTTATTCATTCCATTAGGATTTTGCATAACTTCGATTGCCTTCTAAGACCACTTTTCTGTTGGCCATGCAGGCAAATTTTTTTCCTCTTTAATTGCACATGTGCCTGACAAGGCCTTTTTCTACTTTGCTTAAAACTCCTTGAAAGATTTTGGGAAAAAAAACCAAACAGCCACACTAAAAATAACGGACAAGTGCACAAATAAATGGGTTGCTGTCTTTGTCAATACAAAAAATATCAGATATATGTCCATGGAAGACAAAACAAGATAAGGACCGAAGATGTTAGCATAGATTAAAAAAAAGAGTGCCAGGAAGACAAAGATACTTAATACTCATCTGATCATTGGATCACACAGATGTGCTAATAAACAGAGGTATTCACATAAACAAATACATGTATAGTTATGCTTTGAGCAAAAGGGAAGGGAGAGGAGAGAAAAACCAAGTAAAAAGCTGCATGTGAGATACTGTTTTAGTCTGGTCTGGTGATCAGAGTAATGACGATAAAATAAACAGCCGTGAAAGCACATGTTGACACACATAACTGCTCAGCATCCATGATAAAACCCCCATCAACCCATCAATATGATTTGATTTACATGTTACTTTATCCAGTATTGATCCTTGCCTCCTCTTAACACAGGTCTTAATACTCCATTTTAGCAAAATTATATTCCATTGTCCATCATGTATACTCTTTAGCCACCATCTTGGCTCAAAGGCCTCCCTTTCTCAGGAGCTACTGTGATCAACAGCCATGCACTCCTGCACTGCAGACTACGGCTGTTTTCCATTTACCGTCCAAAACACTGAGTGCAAACTGTCCATGCATAATCTGTAAGCACATCTCTTTCAATTTTCTGCAATAATCAAACCCGGCTCTTTTTTTTCAGTATCACTATCCTTCACAATCTGTTGCTCTGACACATATCATGTTAGTATGCCCGTAACAGGCAGTGCAGTACAGTTTTTTTTAAATTTATTTATTTTTTTATCACATTCTTTTTATTCTTTATACAATCAAACAACAAACCATATCCTCTCTACCACCAACAAACCTTTGCATGGGCTAACATAGAAAAATCTTTATGATATATACTCAATGCTATACTGTGGTAAGCTGCTATGCTATAATAAAATATAATAAATCATGTCACTAACATAGTGGATTCCTGGAAAACATAAATTAAGTACAAGAACCTTGAAATGACCTCCTTTCCCTTTCTGCCACATTGCTAGTCAACATTGTGGTTGAGTGATGTCCTTCATCATCAGGACACGTCAGTGTTGGGCACAGTTTTGATTGGTCTAACAGGGAGAAAATCCAAGCATCCATGTTCCCTGAAAGACTGAGGAGGGGTGCATGGAGGGAGCTTTCGACCAGAAAGGGTGGTAAGTCTGTTTAGCATCTGGACAAAAAATTGCAGGTAGGAGTTTGATGGTGTTTTCCTTTGTCCTGTTACGAGAAAAACATTTGTTTGTTGCAAAAAACGTTGCTATAAAGTTAATGGATGTGGTTGCTGTTCAGTAAAAGTTTTGTTTTCAGCACTTTAATATAATAAAACTCAGACCCCCCCCCCCCCCCCCCCCCCCCCAACCCAACCACAGAAAAAATCGCACTTTCAGCCCATGTCCTGCTGTGCTGATTGGTTGGGGAGCTGTCTGACAGCGACCTGGTGGCTGGAGAACGGTCAGCCCGGCGAGCTGGTGATGGTCTTCGCTGTGTAATTCTGAAATAGGGGCTGCATGAACATGCCCAACGTGCCAAACACGCAAACAAACACAAAAATCCACAAGAAGAGGCGATCAATCACCATGGCGACATACTTCCAGTCCTCGCTCACCTGTGGATTGGGTGGGTGGATGGTGTTTGGGGAGGGTACAAAAAAAAGGATGTGGGATGGGGTGAAGAAAAGATAAAGGTGAGCACAATCACACTCTCATCCTATGATTCTCTGTCTACCCAACCCTCTACTTCTCGGATTAACGGAGGTGAACGGTTAATGTGAGTGGAGACTTGTTTTGGCACACAGCTCTGATGAGGTCTGGCACAAGTCAAGGACATGAGAGACAAGAGATGGAGGACACAGAGAGGCAAAAGGGGCTCTGACATTTTAACCTCTGTGTTGATGACTGGAGGAGACTTGGAAAGGAGAGAGGATATGGGGGAGGGAGGTCTGACAGCCACACAGTGTACCAGGAGAAGGGGGAGTTAACGCAGTCAACATGGAAACTGAATTGTATCTATGGGGATGATGGACAGAATTAGAGAGGACTGTCAGTTCTTGTGTCAGTTTCTTTCATTCCAGGAGAGACACTTTCTTTCCTAAGATGCCTCGATTTAAATCAGTGAAATATGCCGCCGTCACTCAGCTGTCTCTGCGTCTCTGTTCCAGCTCATTTCCAGCTGTACTCCTCCTTTAGGCACTCGTCATTCTGTGGCTATAATTGCATATCAGAGTTGGATATTCACAGGGCTACGAGTGCGTCACCAGACCTGTCTGCTTTGCTGCCAGTCCTTTGTGGTACCCCTTGCCTTTCAAACGGCACAGCTGTACAGCTAATGATATGACACGGCTCTCATCTGTGCTGCTCAGGCTACATTTTGTGGTTGGTTATGCATTTGGAGAAAAGAAAATGATTCAGAGCAGAACATTGGCTACATTTAGGATGATTTCATTCAGAGCCAAAAAGGTACTTTAGCATCAACTGACTACCGTTATTACACATACACACGTGACATCAAAACATCCAACTGTAATAACTAATTTCTTGGCAAAATAGCATGTTCCAAGGAGAAAGAGCACAAGATATTAGTGAAAATAGTCAAAAGTGATCATGTGATACTCACGCTCTGATCATCATCTTCACTCTTCATGTGGTTGGCAATGAAGCGTACTCCTTCTACAGCCTCCTCAAAGCCTGGACAGGCCTGAGCCAGCAGGGTCTGAGTCAAAGCAGGACCACCGGCTGCTTGCTTTCCCCTCTGCGGGTTTCCAGAGCTGCCTTCCCGGCCCTCTCTCACCCTATTCAGTCCATCCATGGATCCTCCTCCTGCACCTCCCAGATCACCTCCAAACTGTTTGACAGAAGCGCGATTCACATAGCATGTGCAAGGGTCACTGTCATCCTTGCCAAACACAGCTGTTGAGGTTCCTCCTCCGTTTCCACCAGCACTACTCAGCCCGAGCCCCACCATCAGGGCTCCTGACTCTCCGTTGCGTCCGCCCTCCTTCTGCTCCTGCGCCCTCCTTTTTTGACGTAGCCGCTGGCGCTCGCAGTTGTTCCTTGGCTGCCGCATGAACAGCAGGGCAGGAAGCTTGTTGAGGAACACCAGCTTAACCCAAGGGGGCATAGTGTGTGTGGTTGGTGAACGGTGGTGCACGTTGAGCACACACACGCTGGTGACGATAGAGAAAGTAACAAGAACCATGGTGAACATTAGGTACTTCCCTACCAGAGGAACATCCAGCGAAGTGGGTGGAACAATCTTGGAGATTAGCAGCAGGAACACAGTAAGAGCCAGGAGCACTGAGATGCAGAGCGTCATCTTCTCTCCACAGTCGGACGGCAGGTAGAACACCAGGATAGCCAGCGACGTGATGAGCACGCAGGGAATGATGAGGTTGATGGTATAAAAAAGAGGCTTCCGACGAATGATGAAGTCGTATGTGATGTCCACATAGGCGGGGTCAGCCGGGTTCTCGTTCCGTCTGCCCGGAAGGGCGATGATGTCCCACTCTCCACTGGGTGTGAAGTCATCCATACTGGCCACGTCGGCGCGAAGCACCAGATCGATCTCGGTGCGGTCGTACGTCCAGGAACGGAAGCGAAGTGTGCAGTTCTGTTGGTCAAACGGGAAGTGTTTGACCTCAATCTTACAGGCTGATTTATAGATGGCTGGCGGCAACCAGAAGATGCTGCCATCATAGGACACTACTGCGTTGGAGTAGAAGGACACTTCATACACCCCATCAGCACTAAGAGAGATGAATGGGAACGGGCAAAGACAGGAAAAGATACGAATTAATATATTTATGAGACAAGTCAGAGACTGGTGTGAGGATTTAATGTTTTTTAAGGGGCGACGACGGACCAAACTGTCCCTAAGTTAAACAGCAAAACACAAAATTCTAACTACTTTATGAATTTTATGCTCATTAAAGCAAGAGGAAAAATATACACGGATGCTGAGGTGAAATGCTGAGATCTTTAAGCTCAGTTAAGTCACGTACATGTGAATATGAGGAAGAGGGGGAGGGGATCAAATGAACACACATTCTAGACAGGACACACCATTCAGTCCTGGGTCAGGCTGGGTCGTACTGATCAGCTCATTTTAGATTTGTTGGTAAGAAGACTGCAAACAACATTCAAGCTACAGATGGAGATTTTCATTTAACTTAATATTTTGACACAATAAACAACTACATGTTGTCTAATACCAATACTGTAATATGTAACATACCCACGAGAATGATTAATAATTTCTGACTCATCTTCTCAAGTGCTTTCTACGAAACAGAATCTTGCTTTTAGGTTTAATGAAATAATCAAAACGTCAAAACAGCAGTTCTGACACTGATTTAAGATGAGCTAATCCTTCTGTTCAAGTGACTGACAGTGACTGAGTCGTGGAGGATAGCGAGGCGACCTGGGGCACGCAGGATTAACAGGATCATTTCATCCAGAGTTTGGTGGGTCAGTGATCTTTTAATCTTCACTAAAGTAAGGACTGAAGCCGGGAAAGAGGAGAAGACCACACAGATCACTGTACTCCGATGAGCTGATTAGCATACTGTATGCAGACACTAAGTTTCCATTACAGAGTCTAGTGGTCGGCAGCATCCTTATCTCCATCAGACATGCAAGCAAATGCTTGCATGTCTGATTAAACAAACAAAACATGCTGTTCAAGATTAATGTGTGAGGAAATTTGTGTTATACAAGCGCAGCTTACTCTGCTATACTGAACATCAGTTTGGATTACTGCTAATATTCTTTACTTTACCAGCTGCACACTCTTTAACCATGCTTTATATAAGACACAGTGGTCAGAACACTGTGAAGGCAGCCTGCAGGCTTTCTTTGCATTTTGTTGATTAACTGTCCACACAGATGATATCGTCAAACAGTCATGTATAAAAAGAAAGTAAAGCCTTGACTTCTAAGGTTTTACTTATCAGAGAACAGTCAAAGGAAGATATAAAATCATTTGGTTCTTAATAGGTCTTAAAATGAGACACATGCAACCTCAGAAGAAAAACACAATGCATATTATTACAGAATGCCATTATTCAAAAAGTGCCACACATTATTTCTGTAGAACCAACATCAGCAGCATTAGTGTAATTTCTGTATGATATTGTCAATTCACAGATCCTTGTGGAAGATTTCTGCCCTTTCTTCTTTATTATTTTGCTCCAGTTCATTAAGCTTTATGATTATTCATGATTAAACATCTCCCACCACAGGTCTGACTCTTGACTCAACTATGGCAAGACCTGGATTCTTTCTTTTTTAAGCTATTCTGTTTTACATTTGCTGCATATATGTTGTGGTATACAGAGTTTACAAGGGACTCGGTGACCTGATTTTAAGGCTGCAAAAACAAGTTCAAATAATCACCACAAGACTATCTTGTTTATGTTCGGATCTACTGTGCATTTTGGCCAAACGTCTTCACTTCTGATCTTATTTGGCTTGTTCAGGTGCAACTTTTGCTGTCAGCCTTACTTTTCCCCTTTATAACAATAGAGGGAGCCAGCGCACCCCGATATGCATGACACCAACCCGGTGACACAGGAATGACACTGTTGTTGTCATATATGTAAGCTGCATTGGCATTGTGTTTGTGCACCTCTGAATGCTTCAGATCAGCTAAGTTCCATCACTTCTGGTTGTACAGAGGAGCTCACACTTGCTGTTCATCAGCTGCTAAAGGACATTTTATTATCTCACCTTGCCAACACACTGACGTATTTAACTGACTTCTTGCAGAATAAATGATGACATAGCTCTGACTTAATAATGGAGTATATACTATAATTTTGTTAATCTGAGATTGCATTTACTTTTTTTAAACAAATGGTTTGGAATGGATGTTTCTTGTATCATGTCCTGATATGTAAAATTGTAGAAAAAAGCAGACCATACCTACTTCTTCTTGTTGTTTACACCTATACTGCCTGTTTCTGTCTACAATACCTGAGGGTGCTTTAAAGAATGACTCAGTCTTGGAAGTGTCTCATGATGTGGAGGTACAGCAATGTAGCATTAGCAGTATAAGTATATTACAGTGGACATATTCAGTCATGTGTGGTGCATAAATGTATTGCACCCTCAAAACTGCTATTTAATTGATGATCTCATTTCATGCAACTGCCAGTGGCAGCAACTGAATCTGCTCTCCTACGAGTTGACTTTAAAGAACTGTCAGCTGCGTATCTGGTTTGTATGGTCTGTCTTTATCGAGCATCTTATTGAGCTTGTGTGCAGAAGCTTTCCAAACAAAGTGAAGACAGAGGAGTGAGAGTGACTCACTTGTTGTAGAGGACCACGTCAGGCAGCCAGATGTGTTTTGAGGGCAGCCTGACCTTCATCATTCCATCAAACTCCTCAGGGACCCAAGTCAGACGATAGTCCTGCCACTCCTGGGGGGCATTGGAAAAAGCACGCTTAGTCACACATTTGTTAAGCACTCAGCAGCAAGAAGCAATCTATGAGAGGAGAGGAGAAGGTTTTTCTGTCCATCTTTTAGTCCGTATGTGAGTTAGAGGTCAACGTGACACATCAAAATGCGCACGAGCCCGGAGAACACACTGTCCTCTCCGTGCCTTCATCACACTTTTAACAAGCCAAAGACAGAGTGAGAGTAACACTCATGTCAGTCCTGACCCTGAGAAGTCTTTTCAACACACCCTTACGCAAACCAACCAGCTTGATTAAAATGGCACCTAGGATAATGCAGATGTGTGTGTGTTTGTGTGTACACACATCAGCAAACATGTCAACTGTGTAGCCTTGTGTAAAAGACTAGCATTATCTTGTTCTCTGTGTAGAGGGTCAGCCGTTGACATTGCAATGCTGGAGTTCGTGGCGTGTAGCATTCAGCTCTTCTGTGTGTGCAGAACTGAAATGTTAGCTTGTCTGCAGTTACTGATGCATTGTGATCATTACAGCTTTTCTTGGCTGAGGAGAGCTGTCCTTGGCTCCCAGACTTTCTGACGGCAAATAATACATAAAGCACTGATGTTCGTTCTATGCTCTGTTGCATGTCATCAATCCTGGCTCTCTCAGGTCCAACTGCATACATGTGAGAATGTGATAAAGCAGTTTAACCACATACATTTATCCATACTGGTCATATTATTGATGTAAAATAAGATGTTTTGTAGCATGTTTCATCTGTGGATCTAGATGTAAGTCTAACTTACCTGCAGATGTGCATGTGGGTGGGTGCATTTCTATCTTTAGAAATATGATTACCTGCAGTTCGGCTTGGAAATGTTTGGATACTGGAATCATTTTTATTACTTTATCTCTTCACAAACACATACGCTATAGTAAGTAAATAATGTGAGCTTCAAGTAAGGACTGTTCTAAACGGATTCATGACTTTTTCATGATAAAACATTTTTTCTAGTGGCTCAAATGTAACTGGAAAAAGTAGCAAATCCATAAATTAAAAAAAAAAAAGACAAAAACATTTGAATAACTTTGTAAAGAATCCTACATAGGTGTTGACTGCCTAAAGTATGGAGCGGATCTAAACATTATTGGAAGATTATCACAATTCACAGGCTTTAGAAAGTAAATAGCTTTTCCTTTTAATGAAAGAAATTTTAGTATAATCTGCAAGCATGTCGCATAAGATCTACAGAGGAGGATGTTTCATCTCCAGCTGGTGAACACATGGCTTTATAGTGCACAGTCTTTGAAATAAGAGGGACAGATGGATTGTGGTATGACAGCTGTTTTTGGGTTTTTTTTTCTTTACAGCACAGAAGCTATGAGACAATCTTTGTCAAGTCTCATTAGAGATGTTTTCCAGAGCCGTCACATATACCACCCAGCTGTAGTTTCTGTATGTACAGCCTCCATTATTGTAATTAAAGAGCGAAACTTTCAAAAATTGAATGAAAACCTGAGAGGAAAATCACTATAATAGTAAGCTGTGTAAACTTGTTTCATTTCTTTCATGACAAATTATGTGGTCTCTTTTTCTGTCTCACTTCATATCTAGATTATGTTGCAATAAAAACATGCGTCTGCATGGTCAGAAAAATATGTGCAGTGGACACACTGTCTACTCATTCTTGCCAAATTCCAGCATCACGTGTCAAAGTTGTCATGAAAGGGTGGCTAGAGATGACATACACTAACTCACATCACAGAAGCAACCTAGAAATACAGCTAAAAGCATTTATAAAAGAGGTTTTTCTCAGTATCAGCTTTATTTGAGGTGTAAAAGTAAATCTTCTTCATGGCAATTTAAAGATGTGTATTGTTCAATGTCTCTCTGTCTGTCTCTTCACAAGTCTAGACAGTTTTCCAAGCGGTTGCTCCATATATAAGGAAGCAAGGCTACAGTCTGTGGCCCACAGAAGCAGAGAAACATACGGAGCACAGTGAAGCAGTGTTCAGCTCATACATCATGCTCTACTGGTATGATGACACTGTGGAATTTGATTATATAATATAAATCATCATGCACTATGATGTATTGTAGAGGAAGGTTTATTCAGGGCTTGTGTGAGCCTGTGTGCCAAAGTCACATTTACAAACGCCATCAAGTCCCTTATTGTGGTTTGTGATTCACTTCCTCCAGGCTGTGAAAAGGAAATCTTAAAAAGAAATATCCAAAATAAAATGTTGCACTCCTTCAACAGACTGCATTTGAATTATCATTATGCTTTTATTTCTCTTTTTCTAAGTAAGATATTATTCAGATGGTACTGAGAGGAGAGGACGAGTGTGAGGTCTCACCTGTGTTAGCCAGACATTGGTGGTCATCACCTGCTCCCTTTCATGCTGCAGAAGAAAATAGTCCAAAAAAATTGTAATGTGACATCTTTTATTTAACTCTGTGTAAAATTGTTCTGTGCACCTCTCACATCAACTTTTTTTGGCTTGCTTTTGTTTTTGTTTTTTGTTTTTTTTTTTTACCAGACATTGAACATATTTGTTCAACCTGGTTATCAGGTCCCTTTGGAGTTATATTTTTTCTTTTTATTGAAAACAATTTTCACGTCATTTTTCTTATGCCAACCCTGATTTTGACCTGAACTCTTCAGAATTAAATTACCAAATTTTAAAACCATATTAACACTGGTAGCAGCTACCTGTGATAGCTAAATCATCCAAAGATGGACTAATATCTTAGATGATGAATTTTAGCTATTTAAAATATTTATGTGTGTGTATGTGAAAAGTTTTGACATATTTATCGGTCATAATTCAGTCATTTCAATAACTAACAAGCACTGCAAACAAAACAAATAAATCATAAACAGTCTGATCAAATTCTGAGACCACATATGCGAACCACAGTTTTTAAATGAGAAATTTAAAAAGAAAAAATTTTTTTTTAAACAGCATCGCAAGTAAAAAGATGAGTACAATCATTGGGAATCGTGATTAAGATCAAGACATACACTCACCACACTGATGAGTTGGGCTAACGACACCATCAGCTGCACAGTAACCAGCTCAGACCCGTTTGTTGCAGGGCGGATCAGTTTGTTGTAATGTGCTGGATTTAGGAGATGTTCCACCAACCGCTCCTCTGTGTCCGCTCCAAAGCTGCCTGTAATGAGAGCACGCTATCATCACCATGCGCCTCTATCAGGAAACAAAGAAAGCTGCGCTCATCTGCATTTCTCCTGGCATCTTTTAAAGACATTTATCATGCTGAAAATATATAGCAATCATACAGAGCAGAAAATCGGTGGTGCAGTTGAGGTTCTCTGTTTGGCCTCTTTTTTTCACTGCTAGCTTTTGAGCCCTGCGTCTGTCCATGTGCGTTGAGAATGCAAAGCTTTAACCACGGTGTTACTCATTGCTGGCTGGAGAACCTCGGCACAGCTCGATACACTTCTCACAAGATCTGACATCATAAGAATGAGTCAACCAGTCTGAATGTGTCTATCTCTATCCTTTCTATCTCTGTCACGCTGTTAGTGCCCGTGCTCTGTCTCCATCTATTTTCCTCTACTGTTCTGCACAACTCCCCAACTGCCAGTCTTTTCTAGCTTTGGGTTATTTTTCACTTCATCTCTCTCTCTCCCCCTCTCTGCCCACCAAACCCTCCATCTGCAGCAGACTGTAGTCGTATCAGTGAGCGGTGAAGTTTAAGCAGAGCACACACAACACACACATACGGAAGGATTTTTTTTTTTTTTTTTTTTTGTGAGAGACATGATGAATTGAAAAAAACCTGTCATGGACCACATTCCTTCAACGTTTGCTGTTGTTTTTATTCCCTTCCTCTGTGGCATCTGTCCATTTCATATTCTCTCATGATTTCCTCTCACTTTCCCGCAGAAGATAAACACAAGATGCTTACAATGAATTTGTCATATTCACATACTGTCCTTATAATTGCTATTAAAGGTGCAGGAATCAGTCATCAGGTGTGTTTGTTTAAATTTAGCACTCACATAAAGTGATTCATTATGGTCTTGAGACACGCATGCTGGGCTGAAGTTTTGTCCGGCTTTCTTCAGCAACAGAGAACATCACCACGTTGCGTCACGTTAGTAAAACCTCAGGGTATTAAGGCGGCTGCAGCCAGTACAAGTCAAGCGCTGTGAGTGCTCTTCTCAGGGTGCAGCGGACGGGAGTCACCTCTATGACGACACAACTACACCCTGATGAGCCAAAAAAGCCTCACTAACATGCGTAGCATGAAATATGCTATGTCAGCTCTTCACATCTGTCATCTTCTATAGTTAAGATTTACAATACAAATGACATTTCACGTCCATAAATGTTGTAGCCTCACAATCCATGCTGGTATGTTGTGAGGTGGGAACATGTTCCCAGGCTGCTGTTGATATATAGCAGCGTTTGTGTGGCATGGCAAGAATTACAATGCAGGACACACAGATATGAAAATATATGACTCTAACTATGTATTCCATAACATGTAGATTTAGAGATGTGCATTAACTCCTCCTTACAGCGCAGTTATAATGCCCACCCCCAACCATCTGCCTTTGAGAGTAATACAGATAAGTAAAGAATCACCTGATCAAATTTATGAAGTACAAGACTGGTAAAAATATTGGGCATGACGAGTCTAAAATGACAAAACTCTTGTATATATTTGTTCAGTGTCACAAAGATCTGTGGAGGCCTGAAGCTCTTTGATCCAGCTGGCCTGGGTTCAGTGCCGGCCTCTGGCCCTTGACTGCATGTTATTACTTTCTCTCCTCTCTCTTCCGTTCTCTGTCTTTCTCTATTTCTTTCTACTCTCTTTAGTTTTAAGCAATAATGCCTAAAGTAAAAAGAAATGTCTGTGGATTAGTAACTTCTACCAAGACTAAGAAAGAGAACAAAATTTGAAAAAAAAACAAAAAACTTTAGCTGGCATTCCAGAACAACCACTGAGCTCAATCATGATGTCAAAATGTGTCCCATTTGGCTATACTCTTTTTTAATAAACTCCACCTCTGCCATGAGAAGTAGCACATATACACTACTCACAAAAAGTTAGGGATATTCAGCTTTTGGGTGAAATTTCACAACAAGCCTAAAATGCATTCAAACCTGTACAGGTGAACTTAATGTGATCTTCTCTAAGCTTTTAAATGCACATGTCCAACTGTTAAATGTTTCAATAAATTTTGCACAATTTGCTGTTCTCTAACAAGGAGCTTAACGGCAAAAATCACGGCAGGTGTGTGATCCTTGAATTGACCAATAAATGTCCTGGTTCAATTAGAGCTGGTGTTAAACAGTTGTCCTCATCATGCTGTTCACATTTTGACATCACGAGACCAAGACGACACCTAACAATGGAACAACAGTCCCTTGCCATTGCGATGCTTCAAACAGGACGTTCTCAGACAGAAGTGGCCACTGAGCTTGGAGTGTCACAGAGTGTCATCAGCAGGTTGCAACAGAGATTTCGAGGGACTGGAAGAGTCACAGAAAGGCCTAGAAGTGGACGTCCTTTGGCCACATCCCGTGCTGATGACCGCTACGTTGTGAACACTGCCCTGAGAAACCGGATGATGAATGCCACTCAACTCCAGGCACGTTTAAGAGAGGTGAGAGGCACCCAAGTGTCACGTCAGACCATTCGAAACCGTTTACATCAGCGCGGTCTGCATGCTAGACGACCTGCACGGGTACCTAACCACACCACCAGGCACAGGCATCATCGTCTTGCATGGGCCAGGGAGCATTTACGCTGGACGAGGAACCAGTGGGCCTCAGTGCTGTTCTCTGATGAAAGTCGATTCACACTGAGCAGAAATGATGGCCGGCAACGATGTTGGAGACGTCAGGGAGAGCGCTATGCATCAGCCACTGTTGTCACCAGGCGAGCTTTTGGTGGTGGCGGTGTTACAGTGTGGGCAGGGGTGTCCACTTGGTACAGAACTGCTCTACACTTTGTGAATGGTACAGTGACAAGCCCATACTACCTGAATAACATCATTAATCCAGTGATTGTGCCCCTACATGAACAGCACAGGCCTAATTTCATCTTCATGGACGACAATGCTCCTGCTCATCGAGGCCGCATCATCAGGGAACGGCTGTTGGAGACTGGTGTACCTCAAATGGAATGGCCTGCACTCTCTCCAGACCTGAATCCCATTGAAAACCTGTGGGATCAGCTGAGCCGTCATGTAGAGGCTCGAGACCCTGCACCCCAGAACCTCAATGACCTGAGGGCTGCCCTTCAAGAAGAGTGGGATGCCATGCCTCAGCAGGCAAAAAGTTGCCTTGTGAACAGCATGAGACGTCGTTGTCAAGCTGTAATTGATGCTCAAGGGCACATGACGAGATATTGAGACGTTCAAATTTTTTGTTGTGGTGTAACTACCATTGTTGTTACCTTTTGTGTTGAATGAATTTTTTGAGATGAGGAAATCAGTAGTGCATCCTTCTACTTAAATGTCTTACTTTTATGATATTATATCACTGTAGCATGAACATATTGCATTTTCCATAAATTTCACCTGAAAGCCAAATATCCCTAATTTTTTGTGAGTAGTGTATATATATATATATATATATATATATATATATATATATATATATACCAAGCAAACAAGAAGGTTTGCTTGGTATATATATATATATATATATATACATATATATATATATATATATATATATATATATATATATATATATATATATATATATATATATATATATATATATATATATATATATATATATATATATATATATATATATATATATATACATAAGGTTTAACAAGAAGGTTTGCTTGGTATATATATATATATATATATATATATATATATATATATATATATATATATATATATATATATATATATATATATATATGTATATATATATATATATATATATACCAAGCAAACCTTCTTGTTAAAGGTTCTTTCATATGATGATGTCCAGCTTGTTTCAATTAGAGTAATTACTGTTTACAATAACAGCAGCAATGAAATGTAGACAAATGTAGAGAAGAAACTGCATGTCTACGTACAGGTTGATGCAAAATATGTAGAAATTCACACAAAAGAGGCACACAATCTCTCTTTGTCTTGGTCATTTGGCTGCACTTCTAAGTGAACATATCTCTCCTACTTCCTCCTCCCCCTCCTGTGTTCATTGATCAGGAATGATAGCCTACAAGGACAATTCTCTCCCCTCTAACAAGATATGCCACTCCTTGCTCTATCGTTTTTAAACCTTACACTCTTCTTTTACCCTTTCACCACATTTCCAACATTCAATCCTCCTGTGCTTCTACTCACTGTCCTGATTATCTGTCTCGCTTCCTCCCACCCTCCCCTCCTTCAGGTTATCTTCATCTCCCTGCTGGTGACAGCCACTGTACATTTATTGCTTCTTCTCTCACTGATCCACCATCATCAATCCACATCCTGCCACACACAAGTTCAGCACTCAGTTTATCTATTGTGCATGAGCACAGGCTGTATTTTTCACGGGAGGATGTGCATCTTTTTGTGTGCTCATATCCATGCGGGAAATAATAATAAAATAAACTTTCCTGTCTGAGTCAAACCATATGAGTGATGTATATTATTCCCAGACACACAAGGCAATAACACTGTTGAATGAGACAGGAAGCCAATACACTTCACTTAAACAATGATGGAGCAGAACAGATCTACATTTCACTTGGCTTATATTAGTAAAAAGAGATGTTGTGCTCCAACCTATTCTACAACAAGTTGTTAGTTATATCAAATTCTATGTATTTGTGAAAACAGCTTTAGAGAAATGTGCCAGATTAAGTTAGCTTTATATGTTACATTTTACTTTCATGAGGAATCTGGAAGCCTTCTTGCATTTTAATGCAGTAAACAAAAAGGACTGCAGTGCAAGCTTTTCAAATCTCACAAACCCAGCCTCCAGAAAACAGGACTCAAACGTCACTCACTCTAATATAACCAGCTATAGAAAAAGAGAGATATCACCAACCCGGAGTGTTTTTTTCCAAGGCCAGCATATTTTCTTACACTGTAAGTTCACATGGTATCATAAGGTTGGGTTATGTGTTCACATTACTCCATTACTTCACAATTGTTTCCTATAGAAGTGTTGGGATGCTACTGATGTATTTCTTGGGCAACCGTGTTTTTCTGTTTTGCCTGTTAAAGCATCATACACTCTCTCCCATGCAGCACAACCAGATGTCATCATATTCCAGCTTGCACCTAGCAGCATCTTACCAGTGAACTTTCCTTTCAACCAGAGCCACCAAGTGGATCACTCTGTGGTATCTGTGATTTATGTAATCGCCCTCTTCTTTGTCCAGGATCAGTAGTTTAGTCAGGACTCTACAAAAAGACCTACTAACAAAGAACAGACATGCATCCATGGGTTCACAGTAAGTGAACCAGTCTTGCCTCCTGCGCTCCTATGTTAACTTCTGGCACTTTTACACTGTTGAGCATCATCCATGCATTGGTGTCAGGGTACACAGAGTTTTACAATCATCACCTAATTGGTGATTGTCTTGACTTTGAATGACAGAAGTCTTTCCCATTATTTCCTATTTATGTTATACAGCATGCCACTTTGTTTTTTCATTGACATGAATAACTGCATAAAATTGTGCCGTTCCACTTATCCAATCTTTTTTACTTTTATGACTATTCATAGTTCAGTGCTTGTGTTGTTTCAAATGAGATTTTTATATTTTACAGAGACAAATCATTGATTTGCTGATCACTGATATGCTGATTATACAGATTTAGTCTGTACCTGTTTCAATCTAAAAAAAACGAAACTTCAAACTTACCCACAGACTCTCACCTGATCACTAACGTGTTAACTCGATCTCTAATCTGCAGGAGTCATTAATGCTTCCAAGCAGTGTGTGATGCCTCTCTGTCTCCATCTCTATGTACAACACTGAAGCTGAAGCTGACCTGAGAGGTCGTAATGTTGCTCATAGCTCAGGTTGTATTCTGGTTGCTTTCCAGCACAAATATTGCAAACTTAATGTGACACTATGAATTTTTCAGCATGGCTCCCCATTAGACCCTGGAGCAACGGAAGTGACACACCACCCACATGCAAACGCGGACACACACCTCAGTGACACAGCACCAGAACAGGCAAGATGGTGGCCGCTTTCAATGTGTTTGTAGGCCTTAAATATTTTTGTTGGAATCATACTTGTGTGATTGCATCAAATTTATACAATTTCCCAACTTGTGCTATTTGGAATTTACAAAACAAGAGTCCAGAGTGTACTTAACTTTGGAAAGACAAATGTGATTAAAATGAGGGCAAAGTCAGAGCTAAATTGAATTATCCTGCTAAGAGTATTATAGCGATGATCTGTATTTATGCAACCCCCTCAAATGAGAAAAAGCTTGAGGAGGAGAGAGGTCGCTTTTTTACTCTTATTTCTGTGGACTGTAAAAGAGGCTTTTTGGTTGTTGCTGGCAAATTTTGTAATGAAATATTCTTAAATCAATAAAGGAGAAATCTATTGATCGACTGGCAACACCCAATTGCCTCTGTAGGGGCCATAGAACTGAGATATTAATATTGATTCACCATCGAGCCACAATATCACAGCACTAAAAAGCAAAGCTATTCCACTGTGGACTAACTGGATGCAGAAGCTTTCTTGTTTTACCAAACTCCACATTAGAAAAGCCAGTCAAGTTGTGTCACGCATGTTTGGAAAACACATCAACTGACATGCTTTATGCACGTGCTTTCACCTCGACTTTAATTATCTTCCTAGAAAAACTGTTATATTTAGAAACTAAAACTAGTCAATTATGCAAAGCCCTTAAAGAGAATTTTTAAGGGCACTAGGTTTGCAGAATAGAATAGAATAGAATAGAATAGAATAGAAGTACTTTATTAATTCCAACTTGGGAAATTTAGTAGTTGCAGCCTCCATGTACAATTGTGTTTATAATACAACAAAAGCACAGTACAAAATTAAAAGTATTTGCAAAACGGTTGAGAGGAGACGCATGCCCCCAAAACAATCCTATTACAACATAAATACACAGAAAAACCTCCCATAACATGAAATTGCAACGTGCAAGCTAATTATATTATAATAGGTGCATGATTGATCAGTAGGTGATCGGCCGATGTGTTTGTATCTGTGCCTATTTTTTTCCTATACAGTTTCAGGGAGCATATTATGTGCTTTCTTATGTCATTTATAGATGCAATCATAGACCTCAGTTCTTTTAAACTCTAGGTGATACTGAACATAATAAATAAACTGAATAATAAGAAATAAACTGGTCGATTCAATAAACCTTTGTTAAGCCAAATCAATATCATTTTGAATTTCATTCAAATTTCATTAAAAAAAAAAAACTGCTTTGGTCTGTTTTTATAACAGTGTGATTGAATCAGGTCCATTGAACTCCAGAGGGGAGGTGTACACCTTGGGGTCATCTCCACAGTATAGAAGAGATACTATCTTTTTAATGAACAACTTTCATCAGGAAAAGAAAACTAAAATAAACTGCATATATAAAACTTTTCCAGTTATATTGCCCACTGAAAGAGCTGCACACAGTAAGCCACATTCAGCACTTTTTCTAATAACCACACATTTCCACACCGCGGACAGATCCATCATCCACTCTTCATTCTGGGACTATAAGGTGAGGTCCCCAGCTTTCGAAATGTTTGGGAATTTCTGGGAAATTTTCCATTTTTACATCTATAAGCCTTTAACATTCAAGTCAGAAAAAATGTTTCTCTGTGTTTTTCTGTTTGTTTTGGACAAGAATAAACAGAATAAATGTTTTTTAGCAAATGGTTGATATGTTAAAAAGAAGACGTTATTAACAATGTAACAACAGTGAAATGGTTTAAAACAGTAGTGCTATAACAAACACGTTGGGTTTTACATACCCATACCAATTGGTAGAGATGGCTCAGGCACGTTCATTTCCAGAATTTTTTAAAGGATTTCATCAAATGCACTGCAAATTTACCTCCATCAAATAGTAGACCAGGACCTTAAAGGGTTAATCCACTAATTAACCAATTATCAGAAGCATAATCAGCTGACTGACATGTTTGCACAAACCCAGAATGACATCCAAACCCCAGTTCTTTCACCTTATCGGTAAATAATGCGGAGTTTTTTTCTGCCGTTAAAACCACATATCAGAGCAGTTTCTTTCATCGCCTACCAGTATGCATCCTCCGAAATATTATTGTTTATTTAGGTATATGAGCGAAGCACAGGGGCGCATATTGCCACAGTCTGCTGCACTTTGGAAAGCCTTTTACTTAATGTTGAACTCACATCAAGGGAAACAAGAGGAGAACATGTTGAACTGGTTAGTTTAGTGATATTTCTGCAGCTGAGAAGCATCTTTATAAAACTCAGTGATTTAAAACACTCATAAAGCATAGTGAATATGCACAGTGCAAGACCATGGTTGATCTGTGTGGAAAGCTTAGCCGCTGAATGATACTGTATGGCTTTCTAATGGCCGTGCCTATTTCAAGGATTGCAATGAAATACATCACTTGAACTGTTATGCCGCTGATTGCAGCTGTTATTGTGTGCTAACATCTGGCAACAAATACATTTTGACACCGGCAGGCAGCTGAAAAAATGTGCAGATGATGGAAAGAAGAGAAGATCTTACTGCAAGATATGAATGTAGATAAGTTTGGACACTCTTTCTCTGTCAATACTTACGACATGCTCACATTTAATGTAATTGTTCTGTAGGACAATGCAGTTTTAGCTTTCTTCTCAGTTCTATCATGTCTACATGATTTAATAAAAAAAAAAAAAAAACACCTACATCAGAGCAACACAAGCATGACTTTGCCTTGATGTAAGAACACCTTTATAAAGATATTCTTAGTCAAGGTCAAACTTAAAACTCTCAAATCGCCAAATGTCTCTTATCTGCCTATTTTTTCTCTACTGCTTAAGTTTCTATTAAACCTCCATGCTCTCTCTTTGCTTTTTTAATCTCCAGGGCCACACTGTGTGCCACTACTACTGCTACACATTCATTCACACAAACTCACATGCATGACACATACACACGCATGCACGCGCGCACACACACACACACACACACACAATGTTGTACAAATCACACATGAGAGCACACAGTTTTATACATGGAATCACACACATTCTCAAATAGCAATGCAGGCCTCGGTTGTGAATCTACTGAGCATGCCTAATCACAGATGCTGCCCCTACCCGCTGATAGCTCCTACTGTGTTTTCAAATTCACTTCAGAAAGACAGAAATGGTAAAGATAAGTGAGCAAAACAATGCAGAAAGGGGCAAAAAGTCAGATAACACAGAAGTTTGGCTGTTATGTGTGGGGCAAGACACAGCTAAGTTCAGAAAGGCAGAACTGCGAAGCAGAAAACGGACTGAGCTGATCGCTCTGTAATGTAGTGCTACCAAGGAAATGGTCGATATTCATTTAGTGCATTCACAAAGCAGAGGACATGAAGTATAGTGCGGTTCAAGATGAACATATTGTATTAAAACTATTTTAAGCCCTCTTGACAGCCTTGGCTGATGTGACCATTGCACACTACGCTCCACACAGTAACCCCCGCATCAGGTCAATGCAGCAACACTGACATGTGTATTATGCATGCCCTGCTGGGGAAATGACATCCCCTCCTCATCCTGTGGTGTGAGGCATCCTCCTCACACCACAGGATGGCCACATCCCATCTGCAGTATCTAAGACAGGTGCTGAAATGTCCTTGAGCATCCTTGCACATACAACTCAATATGACCCTCCTTATGTGCTGAAATGAACGAATCAAAGCTTGCACTGTGTTTCCTAAGCACAGTCATGTGTTTTGCTTCCTTTCTTGTGATAAATATTTAGAGTGTGTTATTATAAGAGCATGCTCCAAGTGTGTGTGTGTTTGTGTGTGTTTGATCATGTGCAGCCTGCATGCCTTCAAACATGTCTGTGTTCACTTGTCTGTGGACAGAGTTAATAGTCTCCGAGGACGATGTTAATCAGCTATTCTCCCTTAAGAGAAGATGACTCATTAGTAGTTCAATGCTAATGAAGCTCCTTAAAGTGATATATCATATATATATATATATGTTGGCTGCATTTTTTCTTTCAGTCCACATACTTCTGCTTGAACTCAGAACCAACTAACATAACTAGAGACCGTACAACAGTAAGTGTTTGATGTTTTACTTTGTTTAAACTGTGGTTATAGTTAATTTAGTCTTTGCCAACTTGCGCTCATAAATATTACACAAATAAGTATTAAATTTGTTGATGCTTACATTTTCACTTTTGGTATTTGTAAGTATCATTACAAAATACAGCATAACCTGAGCCTATTTTTAGAATATTAAATTACCTTTCTTTGTAAGTGTGTGTCTATATTAATACTTGCAAAATTTACATCTATATCTTGGCAATTATGATTGTTTTAAAACGTGATTGTGTTCAAACGTTCACGCTAAACAACTAAAAAAACAAGTTACAGGAAGATGTGTTTTTCAGTGTGTGTGTATGCAAACGGGTAATAACAATAAAGCAAGTCAAACATATTATAGAAATTCTGATAAATTATGTGGTGAAAAGCTATCTTTTAGTGTTAGTTGTATGATAGAGAAGCAAAGGGGGGTGCAGTCACTATGGGTGATGATGAGCAGTTAGGAGGTGCAAGGCAGATGGTCAGCCCTATGTGTGTGTGTGTGTGTGTGTGTGTTTGTGGTTGGAGGTGTGTTACTCTGTGCAGTTATGTGAGCTGCCACAAATGCAGTGACGAGCAGTCTTTGTGCTTCAAGGCTCTGAGCTGGCCTCTGCTCGGTCACTATAGGGATTCATTGAAAAACAAAGTCAATCAGGAGCAAACCATGTGAGCAGGCAGCACGAAATTAGTCAACTCAGAGAGATAAAGTACATCCAAAGAGCCAAACAGCATACACTTAACACATAATTCATTTGCTCCAAATGGGCTTCAATAGCTATGTCGTAAATAAGAATATCTGCTCAATGCATGTCCTCCATAAAAGCTGTTACTGAGAGACAGAGGGCTTTTCCTGTGCTGCTGGATGATATATAATTTGTCCTCTGATGACAGGAAGTAGAAGTTGTTTTAGCTCAACATGCCTCTCATTAACCTGCCTACTCAATGCAAGACCTCAGTGTTAATGACAGAGACAGCCAGAAAGAAGTGAGTGTAACAACATCATTTCTTTCTGTCTTTCCCTCTCTAATATTTAGAGAAAACTGACTGATGCCACAAATGAGCTCATTTTGTTATTCCTCTTTACTTATTTATCTTAAAAGGAGGATTACTGTTTTGCCGACCAAAAATCCATCCTCTCAGAAAAACTGGAAAAGCATGCTTCAGATGCTACCTCATATGAGATAGTACAAGCATTTATGCTCAGCTAATTGTGAAAGTAGTACTGTGCCAAAGTCAAATTGTATTTCAGTCATCAAAACCCTAAAATTAACAAGCTCGTTTGTGGTATCGTTTTACTAAACCAACCAATCAAAGGTTATATTTCTGTATAAGAAACCCACATTAGAATATATCTTGTAAAAAAAAAACAATATATGCTGCTACATCAGTGCAAATACAAATCAATAGCTTGTGTTTCTGCTACATTGCACGATATGGAGTGGGTGATATTTCTCTACATCATTCCATCGCGCTGCTATTATGGGAAAGATGGTGACACAGCAATGAAAGAGTCATCTTCTCCACCTCTGCCTACCCTCAGCATCTAACCACTCCTTTCGTTTTCACGCTCACTCCCCTCGTTACTTTTAGGATTCCGAATCCCTAAATGCACAGACTCGCAGTACTTTGGGCTCTGCCAGGTGATGATGCACACAGAAGCGGGTCGATAGAGTCACTTGGACGGGCAGAGAACTCACCTCCTGCAATGGCGAGCAAAGCCAGCAGCAGCAGGGACGGCCAGCCGTCCATCATCATTCGTGCGTCGGAGCCCGGAAAGGTGTTCACCGGGATGGAGAGGCCACTCCAAGCACACCCGCAGTGTTACTCCTCACGACCCAAACCTCCCTTCACTCGCTACCTGGCATGGTGACGTCAGGCCTTCCCGTCGCTCCAGAGTTATTCTTCCAAACCCGATGAAAGAGGAAGGAATAAATATTGTTGTCGGAGCCAGGTGAGCTCTGTGCTGGGTCGTGCCGTGATACTGGCTGTTCGTTTTGAACGCCGCTCAGCGATGCGACGCGCCGGAGAGGCGGGGGCGGGGCGCGGGGCGCGCGGAGGAGCAGGGAGGGGATGATGTACCTCTGGGCTTCACATCAGCTAGCATTGTCTTTCCCGTTCAAACTCACCCATTTTCTCATCATATGAAGCACTACTGGACACTGTTAGCGTTTTATATAGCCTTTACTGGGTTTTGTCAAACTTGGTGACGTATTTCACTCGGGTCTGCGAGCCAAAGCCAAATATTAGTGGAGGTGGCATTTCATCTTCTAAAATGTATTTTTCATGAAGCAACCCTAAGGAAATCACAATAGCATGGCCTCAAAACCATGTAAGTGCTTCACGAGGCAGACAATTAATGCACAATATGTGCTGGAGTCTGACTCCATCAATCTTTCCTTTGCAAGACTCCAATAGTTTAAGATTATACAATCCCCAGCTCCTAAAGCTGGAGAAGTCATTCAAAGCAGTGCTTATCTTTCCGTATCAGTAACTCATCTATGATTTAATGTTCCTTTTTTCCCTTCTCAGCCATGGTCACTTGCATGACCTCTAATCCCTAATCACAAAGTCAAAGCTGGAGAACTCACACAGAGATATGGTGAAAGAGAAAATATCAGGCATGCAACGGGAGGCAGTGTGAGAAAATCTGAGGCCAGGTAGGCAGAGCAGAGACTCACGTGCCACATAATAAAAGAAACATAAGAACTGTATTGAAAAGGAAATGCATCGAATTAAGAGAGAGAGGGGAGTCAACAGCGTGGGATGAAGGGAAGAACAGGGGGACAAATAAACAAAGTAAACACAGGCAATGATGAAGGGAGGAGGCGGTTGCCGTGGTAACTAAGAAAAGCTCCAGGAGGAAGCGACCTGTTTCTCCTTCATTTTGTCTATTTCCATCACTAGCACACACAAAGAAATACACGCATGCAAGCTAGCACATAATACACACTCATGCATACATGCACTCAGTGTAAAAACACACACGCACACACACACACACACACATGCACACAGATGCAAACTCCTCCCATTATGTTTCCCCCTCTCATTCTATCTTTATACACCTTCCTCTCTCTGTACAGTCCTCTCCTTTCCTCAGCTCTACCTCTTCTCTGCAGTGAATGAGCTGACCTGACAGTGCTCTTCCTCTGCACTGAGTGCTGTGAGTCTCTCTCTGAATTATTTAAAAGCTGGGACCCCCACAAGTGCTTGTCTTCCCCTAACAACCCCTCACGCTCCTCTCGCTCCCTTTCTCTCTCTCTCTCTTTCTTGCTTCTTTCCTCTGTCCCTTCCTCTCCTGATGTCATTCTGTTTTGTTGAGACTGCAGTAACTTCCTGTGACTGTGTCACATCGGGAAAACACAACGCATAATCTGTGAATCACAGATTAATAAATGGAGTAATATTAATTTCAAGAAGCAATAATTTACAAGATGTGACTAATTAAAGTTTCTGGCTTACTTAGTACTTCAGCTTTTATAACTGCATGACTTGGTGGCCATTGGTTGGTGTGTCTCTGCAATGTCCTTCACACATTGTGCCAAGTTTAACATTCAATCTAAACAATATTGCCTATTTCTAATAATACTGTCTAAATGTAAACATAACAGGCAATAAGACACATGACTCAAATTTATAGGATACAGTTGCAGAGGGCTAAATTTATGCAGCACAAGAATTTAGCTGAATTTCCCATGAGTCTTTGTACAACTCTAACCTTGTAGGATGACTTATGGAGTGATTACAATTCTTTATTTGAAAGAAACTCAATTATTTGAATAGGTCTGACTGAGTTGAACTAGTAAATTACCACTTTTCCTGTAATAATCTGTTATTTCCTAAAATGTAGACCCTTTTAGAAAAAGGTCACATTTACATGTACTTTTCTTGGTCTTTAGGAGTTTCCATTTAAGTATAAATCTTGGGGTTAATTAAATAAATCAGCGTCTTCTAACAAAGTAACAAAACAATCCCCTTATGATGTCAGATAACAGTAATAAAGTAAATCACTTGTATTAAAGGAATGTCTATTATCAGCAACTTCACAAAGCTGCAATGCTTTTGAACCGTTTTACACTGAACCTTCGCTCTAGACAAGTAGACATAGTTTATTTCAACAAAACGTTTCCACGAGGTAACAAAGTCACAGGATCCTCTCAAGACCAGGTCCACATATTCAGGTTTTAGCCAGATTTCTTACATGTTTTCATACAATAATACATACAATAATACTTACAGTAATCTAGATTAAACTGATGATTTTTTTTATAAACACATTTTGCTTTTTGTTCTAATTTCTATTGTCATAACTAAAGTTCTCTTTGAAGATGGTTAAACTTACACATATTGTTGCTGCTCTATGTGAAATACCAAAAAGGCAATCAACTTTTTAAGATCTGTAAAAACAGCCCTGTTTTCAACTAAGCGACATCAAAAGTTTTAGATGCTCAAATACTATATCTTAGTGTTTTATGAAGTGTTGAGGAAAAAATGAACAAAGAGTCTGAATGAGTTGGAAAAAAAATATAAACAACATTTATTAGAATAAGACAAGTAATGTTGAGTTGGAAATTCAGATACGCAACCAGAGCTCAAACATTGATATGGAGCACAGGAATATTGATGCTGAGCATGTTACCAGTGATATGATACCAGTAAGAAGAGAGAATAAGAGAGAAAATAAACAATAAAATTTCTTCTACAGAACCTAAGAGGAAGGTGACTTCTTCGAATTTGTTTAAAAAAATGGAAAAAAAAAAGAATAAAACTAAATTAAAATCACAATACTTTTGTTTTTACAGCACAACAAGAATTCAATCAAGCATTTCCTATCTGCTGGATCAATGCAATATTCCTAAAAATGGTCTGACAAGCTCTGCAAGAATCATACGTTCTGCACCCCAGGTCCCTTGTTTATTTTGACCTACTTTGTGATTTAATTCAGAGAACATAGAGGACAAACCAAAACAGATCACGACGATGGAAGGAGGGGTGATTGTGGTGCTTGTCGTTGTGTAACCTTGCCATTTGTGACATACTGGATAACAAAAATTAGTGACGTCTTCTTCAACTGGAAAGCTCGGATTCAGGCTTGTGCAAATGTAAGCTTCTGCAGGCATGTTTGTTCTGGAGTCAGTGTCGCTTGTGACCTGTTGAGGAAAGCATCGTATGATCAATGAAGTGATTCATGAGCTGCCATTTAAAAGGATTGAGACTTTTTTTTTTCCTCAGCTTTTTCCGGTCCCTGCAGAGACGTCCCAAGTTACAGCTGTCCATACACAAACCACGCCGGAGCTTCCATGTGGGACCATTGTAACTATAGCTACAGTTATTCAGAACTCTTTTTATACTAAAGCTTTTCTCTCCTCCCCTTTTCTCCTCCTCTCCTCCTCTCATCATTCCCTGTAGATATGGCCCTACCTCACTCTAACTAATCACCATGGCAACCTGGTAATCCCTGAACAGAGAAATTCTGTCTTCCTTTCTCTCCATCCTGCTCTCTTAAACACTCACAGAAAACAGGACAGCATGTACACACACGTGCACTTGCACATGAGTGGACATATTCACACTTGCACACAAAGTCATGCACACACTTTGTTAGAGACACTCATGAAATGGCACACTGGTGTTTACTGGTAGGACATATCTTACCAGTAGCGCATGCTTCCAAACATCACTGCGAGGATGATGCTTCTTGCTATTTTGTGAGAGGCTTTCTGTGGGATGCGAGGATTTAAACACACCGCCCTTGGGGCTGTGTGAGGAGATGCTGTTTGTGTGTGTGTGCTATTTATGTACACATTATGAATGCTCAGGTTTGTCAGTATTTGTTTACTAGAAATAAGTGTTTGTTTCTAAATTGATTTCACTCTCAGGTCAATGATTTCACGACCACAAGAGCCATTTACTTGAGTTATTTTCTTGCCTTTGTTACAGTGGCTCTTCTTTTGTACTTTTTTCCCAAGCAGGTCAATTAAAGGGACAGTTCTGCTGTTAAAATGAACTGTTCTTTATTTATTTACTAAATGTTTTACAACAATAATATACAGCCCACATGATTGTGAGATCAATATAAAGAATGTGACAATGGTCCAACGGTCGTTCTACATGTAACTTTTATAAATGGGTACATTTTGATGATAAAGCAGGTCAGTTTATTCACAATGAAAAAAAAAACAGATTTACAGTGGAAATAAAGAAAAAAAAGGCATGTAGGCCCTGAGGTGCAAATCCCAACATGTGACAAAACACAGCAAGAAAACCCAACACAAAACAAGAGAAAGTGAAATACAACATTTCTCAAAAAGGCAACAACAAAATTTTATTTCAAATTAAGAAGAATAAATGACAAGACAGCTAAGACAGCAACCTTTTATGCACACAGACCACAATATTCCACAAACCAGAGCCAGAACTTCAAAAACTTGACATTTCAGAAAAAAAAAATTTTAAAAAAAAGAAAAGAAAAATGGTGCAGGTCAGTTTGGGTTGAAAGCCAGGAAGTAGGCACTTGAAATATAACTAGAAATGTGATAATATTCTTATTTGTTTACTTATTTGGGGTTTTGATGTATATTTTTATGTATCTTTTCTTATATATTTACTGTATTGGTGATATTAAATATCCGGCGCAATGTGAATTTTGCAATGATCCTATGGGGATGACATTAGATTGTCTTGCTTTTTTAATGTCCGAGTATATGTGGATGACTGTGTGAGACATCTATGTAATTATTGTGTACATGACCTACTTCCCTTGTGGAAAAGAAAAAAAGAAGAGTTTGCTTTGTTTTTTGTTTATATCTATTGCATAGCTGCTGTCTTTTTTTTAAATTAGTGTTTTTCTTTTAGACAACAGCTGAGACAAACATATTTTATCACTGATTTTTTTCCTTTTTCTTAAATTACATAAAAATTGTGAAGCCAAATTGTGTGAGACTTGTCTGAGACGTAGAAGACGAGGAAACAAAGTAAAAATTCCTATTTTCTGTCTAAGACACATTATGTTTTCTTATGTTATCTGTTACCTTGGGGCCACCACCATTGCAGCTTTATTTGACCACTACAGTGAAAAGAAGGCTGATTCACATGTGTCTTTACACACTGCAACAGTTTTGCTGAGTGTTCTCTGCAGTGTTATGAGACCCCTTCCACTATACTTGCTCTAATCATCTAATCAATAAAGCCCTTTCTCTTGACAGAGACAGCTGTTGGAAATGAGCCTGAATCTCAAGAGAGATCAATTGGCTGACTGACAAGTCAGATGGATACCTGCACATACCCTAATCAAGTGTATTTATCTTTTAGGTGGAATCTAACTGGATGGCAGGGTGCTAATGTGGGAGTTAGATTTGCTGCAAGGTCAACTTCTGCACTTGGCAAACAACGGTGTCTGTTAACATGGCAACTATCAACAACAAAAAGTCAGGATTACGATGTGACTCATTTGTAATGTCTAACATTGACCACTAGATGGCACATGAAGGTGACTCGAAAAATCAATTAAATAAACAAAGTACACAACACAATTCAAAGCAGTGTATCTATGAATATGTGTGTGCACGTATATTAACGACATATCTTGGTTTCTGTGTCTCAATGTGTTGTGTATGGCTGTATCTGAGTATACATGTGTCCATTTTTATAAAAGTTCAGTGTGGCCTATGAACTGGATGCTGCAGGGTCATGTGTTCTGCTCCTGTGAAAGGCAGTCTGTGTGTGCAGTAGTGGTAGACCAGCTCAGGGATACTGGAGAAGACACAGCTGCTTTGATCCAACGTATAGCCTAAGCCCTTACTGCTCTTAGTCTGGGCCACGATGATGTGCACACAGCTTTGACTTGTCCTAAAAGGGAAAGAACAAAGATATGAACTTCTGATTTTAAAAAAAAAACAAAACAAAACACAAAGATTGACAGTCTTTTTAAGTAGAACAAGTTAAACCCACAGATGCTGAAAATTGGAGTAGTACAGCTTCTCGCTCAAATGAGGCTGTGTATTTTCCGAGTTCAGTGGATGTGTAAATGGGGTTAATGATGTGGACTCAAATGAATGAGCAGGATCCAACAAATGTGCACTCAGGCATATGAACACATACTCATTCACACACACACAATCACACTGCAGGATTTCAGACTTCATCCTAGAGAACCTGCTGCTGGCACTCTTGTTGGAACTATCTGTATATCACAACTTCTGATGAGCCTTAGAGGTTATCTGTACAAAAGCAGCTATTGTAGCTCCTTAAAAAGGTCAAATCCAGGTTTGGTCTTTGTTAGACAGAAGGTCAAAAAGAAGCAACAGTATTCATATCTTAGCTTTAAAAGACAACGTAAGACATTACATACATAAATGCTCCATCAATGTGAAGTTGTTGACAGTGCTGTAAATGATCTAAACATACCGTTACCTGGCATTGCCATCACATATCTAAAGATAAACTGCACTACAGTACAATAAAGAAGATTTTAAACGATTGTATGCATAATTATTTAGATGCTGCCCTGTATATAATGCATGCACTGCACACATGCGCGCACTCACTTTAGAGCGATGGAGTATTTGCTGGTTCCTGATTCGCTGTCTCTCACCAAGAAGCTGGCCTCCCTGCAGCGCTGCAGCTGAGCCTCAGCCTGCTGCCGAGTCACACTGCCATGGTACCAACTTTAAGACATGGGGGAGGAAGGTGGGGGGAGGGTATGCCAGATGCAAAATGACAACAGATCAGATATATTTTGCACTGTGATATATGTAAATAATTCATATTTAAAGTTAATGATATGTAAAAGCCATCAGAGCCGAGGAAAAAAAAGATTAAACAGCTGATTTTAAGCCAGACATAGAGACACATACTCCAGAGTGACGTAATAATGTCAAAGGTAAGCTTGAGAAGGAAAAAGGATTTAAAAAAAGGAAACAAAAGAAAAGAAACAAACACCAAATAGGTGGCTCTACAGAATGTTCAGACATGAGGTGTTGCTGACAGTAGCTGCAGGCAGGGGCCATATATAAACAGGCTGAATGCAGTCATGATGCTGGGAGGCAAAACACATTGACATTCAACTACAACATGAGAGAAACAAACGCTAACAGGCTGTCGGCATGTTTTCCATAACTCCCACATGGAAATAAAGGCCATGCTTAACCAGGTGAATAGTGTGAAGGGTTTGCAAGTAAAATAAGCCTTTTCTGTCTGCTCAGTCAAGTCTCACCTGAAAGTTGCACCCTGAGTCTACTATTTACATTTAACATCCAATCATAAGGGCACGATGGCTTTTTGCTCCCAGTAACATGTACAGTTCTTTATTGAGTTATTGTGTAATCAAATGTGAATTAGCATTCTGTCGCAATGTAGGCCTTCTGTACCATACCAGTAATGGTCGAGAGCAAAAGTTGATGAAACGTTGCTTGATCATTATCGTTATCATCTGTAATAACGAGGGCATTGTTCCCTACAAAGGCAAAGAGCTGCAGTAACACCAAAAACAATGCAGCCTTATTCTGTCCAAACAAATGGAAGGCAGAGCAACACTGACAAAAGATTAGAAGTGTGCTTCACTGTTTAGAGTTTATTAAAAAAAAAAGTGGGTCATTTTGACAAGACCTGATAATAAATAGGCAGTAGATACAGATGTCAAAACATCTCAACCCATCTCGTTTGTTTAGTTCTTTTCATTTACTAATCTTTTACAAGGTTGTGATGTTTGGTCCAGCCTGACAAACGGAGGGGAGGTTGTGTGTTTGTGTGTGTGTCTGTGGGTGTGTTTGTGTGTCATCACTGGTCTCCTAACAGAAACATAAAAAAAAGTTTAGACTGTGCCCTGTGGGTATTTAACTGGATGTTGACAGACTTAGTGTCAACCCAGGAACTACAGGCTTTCTAAAAATGTACTGCTTTAAATCTGCCCTGTAAGAAGGTTGCTATACTTTACTGAATTGTATTCTTCGTGTAATCATTTATTCTTAACCTTTCTGAAACATTCTTAATCTAAGCTTGATGGCTAACCCGTGATTCAGCTCTGCAACATTTCACAGACAACATTTTTTTTTTAAAAAGACACGGACATGAGGTCCTAAAACTGGCAAATATTTTGCTGGAAAAGACATAATCTGTCTTGCAACTCATATATCATGACTAAAAAAGGTAGGAGTAATGGTGATATGACATATTGTTGTTCATGTGCAAGCTCCATATTTTGGTACAGAGGTGGAGCTCAAGATGAGCATTTGATATAGCTTCTGTATGTCAGAATCAAGATCAGCAAAAGCCAGATTAGTTACATGTTAGACTGTGCTTATTTGAGGAATCTGAAAGAAGATTTCTACACAATTGAAGTTAGTGTGTTTTTGACAAAAACTTTACAGCTGTGTTATATGTCAATAAACTGTCAATAGACTGTGACTTGGTAAAGTTTTAAACCACCATTTCATTAAAAGTAGCACACAAAAAACGTATCAAGTGAGATTTTTTACTTACTGAAAAACTCATCTTAAAAAAACAAATTCATCTTGAATATGATGGCAGCAACACTTTTTGAAAAAAGAAAAAATTAGGGCCAGGCCATGTTATCACTGTGTATCATCCAGTAGTTCTGCTGCAAGACCGAGACGAACGTTGTCCTATTCTCGTCTGACATAGATTCCAGCAGTTTGCAGTTCTGAGGTTTACTTTGTTTTAGTGTTTCATGATGCACAAAAGGTTTTCAGTTCATAAAAAGGTCTGAACTGCAGACAGTAATGCAATCCTGCATCATCAAGGATGTGGACTTTTAAAATCTCAATCCTGAATAGATTTTCAAATTTAGATTCATTTGATCCCAATGTGACTTTTTCACATTGCCTTCAGACCCTTTTAAACAAGCTTTGGCCCAAACAAGACATGACCTAGGTGGTCACTTCTCATTTGCATGACGTGGCTTTAAACTGGATTAGTGGATTATGCAGTGCACTGTATCTACATCAAAAGATTTTTCTAAGTGTACATGAGTCTGTGCGATGATTTCCACAACAAATTCAGGTCTGCTTTTAAACAATGCTGGTTGCAGCTTGAAGACTCAGGAAGCATTAAGCACTGATTTTTGATTTTTCCGCCATGTCCTTGCACCAATGTCTAAAGATAGTCTCAGATTCTATTTTTCTTTAAGGTATACTGATGGGATATTTAGAGCTGTTGATATTTTATTTTAAGATTTGAAAATTGCTCCAAAATTTATAAACATAGATTTTTTTTAAGGTGCTCTCTAAGGTGCTCTTTTTATAGGCAAATATTTTATTGACCTGTTAATGAAGTTAATTGGCTGCAACATGTTCCATCAGAAATGTTGGCTTTGTCAACCTTTGACTGATCCTCCCATTCAGAAACACAGCTGCCACCAAATCAAAGACAAACCCATTTTTTTTAAGCTCTATGAAACATCTCACTTTCAATGTTTAATTTATCTTCTATGTTCCATGCCACCACAGGGTGGTTTCTCTTCTCTTCAAGCCAAAGAATGTGGAGTTTGTGAATGAATCAACGAATGAATGAATGAAATAAAAAATAAAAAATTATGCAAATCATTAGTAGATATTACATTTGGTTGTCAGTCTTTTGTAAGTGCCTCACATGGATCATTTCTCTTTCCCCTTAAGTGCAGCATTTCTTCTTTGTCCTTACCTCTGCTTCTCTAGAGGCAGGCTGGAGTCCATTTTGGCTGTCTCCCAATCCAGTGTGGCACTGGGGGAAGTAGGAGATGGTGGGGAAAGTTTGGTCGGGCTGGATGAAGGTGAGAGCGGAGACAGCTTAAGAGTGGGGTAAGAAGGAGATGGTGAGGTGAGAGGGGAGAGTTTTAGAATAGGAGAGGATGGGAAGGATGGGGAAGTTGAGGTTGATGGAGAAGTCAAGACAAGTGTCTTGTGGCTCCAGTTCCTCTGTCTCAGAGTTTGTTGCTGCTGCTGGCGGCCAGAGGTTGAAATATTTTCTGTACCGGAAGAGCAATCCACTGCTTCAAACTGAGCTAGAGGTAGAAAGAAAGATAATATCAACTACAATCAAATAAAATCCTGTCAAAGCATGCCAGAGCTTCTAAAATAAACATACATTTCTGGAAGTTAATTCAGACAGAAGGTTTTGTTTCCTCTCTATAACAAACACAGAATTGTTGTGGTGTGTTTGTGCTGTACAAATGAAATTCATGGCATCCTTCCTCCACACCCAACATCTCCACCCTTCCTACGTCTTTTCTATACCTGACAATGCTCTAACAATGTCCTCCTTTCTCCACTCCCAGGGCAGTTCGTACTCTCCAGCCGGACGGACATCGGACTCTGGTCGCGTGACAGGGATCCACACCCCCTCATTGTCACCTTCCAGTCCCCCTTCATAGGGTGTGTCGTAGATGTTTAGGGGTGAAAGTGTTCCCTCTTCTCCCTTAGCCTCTTTCTGGCCTTGATCCAGTAGTACACACACTTTCAGAAGGTCTTTGGAGCCCCGTCTACGAACCTCTGCAGCAGAACATGTACATAGTTATGAAAAATCATTTGCAAGTGAGCTTAATAAGAGCTTAACTGCTTAAGAAATGTATTTAGTCTCCTTGAATAGGTTACCGTGTATCCAAATTAGATAAACTCTAACATTTTAAATTTCTTTATCAGGACAAACTTAGAGAATAGACAACAATAATTTCTTAGTTTAGAATAACCTATTTTCATGATGTGCATGCTTTCAGACTGTAGGAAAAAAATCACACAAGGCAAACGTGCACTTTCTGGACAGGAAGAACCAAAATCGGTCCATACGAGTCGGTAAGTATTAACATATAACTATTTCGACATTGCAAATAATTGCACCTTTGTGCCATTAATCATCAATTACTGCATGTGTTGCAGAGTTCTCATAACCTGCTTTTATAATGTAGAATTGATGGTTCACAGCAGACTTCATAAGTCTAATGTCAAAACTGTCAAGATGAGCAGAGTTATCAGAGAAAAACGCTTTTATTGATGCATCGCGATGTGGATGTGGATCGACTTACAACTGATGGGGTTTTTTTTTAACTTTTTTTTAACTATTTACAAATCACGTAATGTTGAGGAATGAGAATGTTGAAGTGCAGCACCCAGTGCTGCTGGACCCAGCTGGACAATGACTAGGGAAGAAATTGCGCTGAGTGGGGGAGAATGAGCTTGCTGCCTAAATGGAGGGGAAAACTTTTTTACTTGTAGAGAGAGGGTTTACAAAAACAAAAGAAGGCATGGATCTTCCCAGGAGTAAAGTTTATATTAAAACAATAAAAAGGTGAATGGTAAAGTGATAATTTTGCAGTCATCTGGTTCAGGCAATAGTCTGCAAATTGCAACAGTGCGTTCATAACAAATTAGGACAATGTTCTAAAAAGGAGGTGGATTGGGACATAACTTTAGAAACTGCTTGGAGCAGCTGAACAGAATCATAATAAAGGCAGAAGTTGTTTGAGGAATCATTTTAATGGACGGTTGTTTACAAAACTTAAATATAGGCTACACGTCAATATTATTTATTAAGTAGAAACCTTTGTTAAGTTTATCTGCAACCTGCTCTGATTGGTCTGTTCCACCCATGTGCTTAAAAAAGGGTGTTCTAACTGAACAAGCTGTCAGATATGAGCTGGTCATCCAGCTGATGCCTTGGCTGTTTGCCCGGTTTAAATGGAGAGAAAACTCCACCCACCTGGCAAGCAACTCCATCGCTCAGGTGGTAAATAGTGTGGACGCAGTACTCTGTGGCATGGACATGACAGACATAATGCCTGAAAAGGAAATCTGACCAGCACCTTCTGCTTTTATTGGTGGTTTTGTTTTTTTTGGAGAGTCTGATTCCATAAGCGAGATGTGAGAGTGCAAACAAACTATGATGCAAATCAGAGACGCAGATTCTGGTCTGCCTACAAATGTAGGTCTCTGTTCAGTTCAAGTAAACCAAATACAGGAAACAGACTCTATCACAAAGGGCTTTGTGAGTAAGCACGACCACAACATACGGCAACAGGCAGCTCTGGCCGAGAGATTTAATGTCCCATACTTAGACGTGTTGTGAAGTTCCGATAGGAATGTGGTCAAACAAAAACCACTACGTTGTGATGTTAGCGCTTAAGGCAGGGGTCGCAGATTCCGGTCCTCAAGTGCTGCAGTCCTGCAAGTGTTAGGAGTTTCTCTGCTCCAACACACCTGGCTCAAATTGATAGCTAATTAGAAGATTTATGCAGAGTTTGATGTCAAGTTCTGCATAAGTCTGCTAATTAATAATTTGGGTTGCGTGATGTGTGTCAGGTGTGTTTCAGCAGGCAAACTTCTACTTTCGCAGGGCTGTCACTCTCAAATGCCCCCATGTTTAAAGGAATAAGGGGTTTATAAGCTATAGATAGAAAAATGGGAGTCTTATTTTTGCTAAATGTATCGTGCTCCAATGTTATTTGTGTTTTAATTGATTTGTAAAGGAAAGGAAAGAAAAGGAAAAGAAAGTATAAAATTGTTTGTGAAACCTGTCCATCAGCAGAAATAAAGACAGATCCTCATTAAGAACTTCACTTTTATTTGTACTTTTTTCCTGCCATTTTTGGGAAATTTACTTGTTATGTTTCCTTGCAGCCTGCCAGGTAGCCTGTGTGTCTGCACTATTGTGTTACCAAACAATGGAGTTACAGGAAGAAAAGGTCAACATAGTTGCTGATTGGTTGAGTTACCGGGCCACTTCCTGACTGCTGGGAAATAATTGGGTAGGAAAAAAGATGGGGACATGTATGTTAAGGCAGGGGGAGTAGGGGACATCTTGTCATTATTGTCATACACAGGGGAACATAACGTGTCGGGTGTTGTGTGTTTGTGTGTGTGTGCGTGTGTGTGTATGGGTGGATAGAGTTGGGGGGGGGGGGGGGGGGGGTTCTGGGACCAAAGTCCTATCCAGAGAATGGGGCAAAGGAAACAGAGGCAGGAGACAGGAAGCTGGAAGAGGAAACTGCACCCATTGTCCCTGCACAACAATGTTACTATAGCAACCGCCAGCGGCAAGGGAAATCAGCGGAGAGATGGGGTCCAGCTTAAAGTCTCTTTAAAAGCATAATTTAGTACAAATGTGAGTGTGTACTGACAACAGTATGTGACAACGTGAAGTTTTCATGTAAGTAGTTCTCACATGACGGCTAACTGACTCCAGCTGTGCATTTATAATTACAGCTTCATCCCGTGTTTGGTGATTTTACCAAACTGGATGATGCAGTGTTAAATGCAGTGTTTTTACATTCTGGAAAGCTCATGATACGGTATAAGATGTCTCCTTACCACTTTTCTAAGATGGAGAGTGACCTTGACCTCACCTGTGATAATCACCTGGGCATCATATGGCTCCATGTACCCATCATTGACCCCTGCTCTCTCAGCTTCTCTCTGTTCCTTGGTTTTCTCTGCATCAAAAGGGTCTGCATAGTCCTCTAGAATAATCAACTGGAGAAAGGAAACAAAGCATGACCTGCTACTTTTTCACATGTTGCATTACCAAAAGACAACAGAGAAGTGGAAATCTGATACACATCAGTGTGTGTGCTTGAGTATACCCATGTGTGTATGTGGTGTCCATGACTGAGTGACAAGTAGTGAAGGGACAAGCGGAAATAGTTGTACAAAGAGGTCAGTGCATTGTGTTTGCCTGTTTGATCTGACACAATGTAGTGAAACTGCATTGTGTTCTTTTGAGAAGGATGGAAATTGAATACAAGCTTATGAACTAAAGTTGAAATAAAAACACAAAAAAAAGCACTGACCTTAACAGTGAAGCTGTTTTTATGCACTATACTGAATTTTCATCTGCATGTTTCCATATTTGTTCATTTTTATAATTAAACGGTTTGCATATGATTATTATGTTTGGTGTAGCTCTTCGTGATCAGCAACTCACCGTAGTTTTAATGTCTGTTTTTCCTTTTTCGTTTTCGGACAGCTTCTGTTCACTTATCTCGTTGAGTTTGGAGGTCTTGTCGTGTTTTTCCACTTTGATCATCCTGCTAATGTAAGCCTGCGCCAGACTCGAGGTCCTCACCGGGCGGTTCTCATCTGTTGTCCCAGTCTCCAATTTGGAGTTCTTCCGACCTTTCCCAGTTGTAAGACTGTCCCAGACAGCCCCGCCATAACCAGCGTTGTTACGACCCAGTTCAATAGCGGAATTTTTCCTGTTTCTTCCTGCCAACAAACCCCCAACTCCTCCATCTTTACGATGATTTCCTTTCAAACTTTCTCGTGAAAACGTTGGTTTGGGTCGAGTTTGTGCACCAGATTCAGAGGCCGAGCGGACCCTTTCGTTTCCATTTTTCAGGTTGATGGGAAAATCTTTGAACCACTTTGCCATGACTCTCAAGGATTCTCACGAATGGAACAAGTGAATAAATCGGTGTTCTTCACCACTTTCTTGCATTGGCCGCCTCTGCGCGCAACAGTTCCAACTTTACGCACACTTACTGTGTCCAGCTCTAGGTTAAAGTAAAGTTGATATGCAGGTAGATCTATTTATTAATTGATGTTTTTTTTGTTTTTTTTTTAAATCCAACCACGCAGAACTAACTTTTAAATGATGTGCTGACTCCTCGTGTCTGAAACGTCCTGATCAGACTTCTGGTGCGTCTTGGAGGTCTTTGGCCAGAGGCTGTGTTGTCACCCTCCACCTGCTCCAACAACTATCCCTGCAGTTTGAACAACAACTTCTGTAGCGCGTAAATTCGAAAGAATTGGAAGTTTTTCTTTGAACTCAGCAAAGATCCCATTCCCGGACCGTGATATTCAGACCGTGCGTTGAGTCTGTCGACTAAGTGAAGTGAATAGACGGAGGAAAGGTGGTGCGCACAGATGTCCCTGAAGTCTGGGGAGGAGCTGAATGGACAGGGGAGAGGAGGGGTTTTTCACTTATAAGGACACCAAGATGCAAGACAACACAGGAGTACACAAAGTCAGGGTTTGATTTTTTTTATAGGGCAATTATGTTCTTACAATTACACCTTTGATTATGCACGTTGCTGTCTCAGACATAAGCCACAAACTTCTTCTTATTTATTTACAGACTTTTGTACTGTTCACATAAATTTGTCTGACAATACCTATCCCAAAGCATAAAAACGAAGGGAAAAACACAAAAAACTGTGCCAAACCACAGCTACATTTTATGTATTGTTTCTTTGGGAGTGTCAATAATGCACTTGAATTTTTGATGACACAGATGCTTTGTTTATGACCTTTCCAGAATTAGAATCAGAAACACTTTTATTGCCATTGTCAGGTCTTACAAACTAGATTTTTTTTCCTGGTGTAATGGTGCAACATTAGAGCAAAGAATTTAGTAGAAAAAAATAAATAATAAAACTTTGATAGCAATAAAAAGTACTTTTCATGCTTTCTATTTTAGTTATAACTAAAATCTAGTTTCGTTAACTAATCTATTTTATAACTAAAATAGAAAGCATTCTTATAATATATTCCAAATATACATAGGAGTACTTTCTATTTTAGTTAATTTTTATTGTTTAGTTCCTTTTGTATTGTTTGTTAATTTTTGTTTGTCTGTGTCTGTTTTAATATTTTCCTGACGCTAAGTTTCCAGAAATAGCTTGTGTCGTAGCCTACTTAGTTTTTTTGTTTTGTTTTGTTTTGTTTTGTTTGTTTTTTAAGTGTTATTCTACTTTTTAGTACTTGAGTACCGAAGGCTTGGTACTGAGTAATGATCCTGTGCTTCATAGAATTTGCTCCACCTCGTGGCAAATTGAAAAAACACAATCATCGAGGCATGTACATTCTTTATTAACCTTGAAGCATCTCTAGCTGGGAAATTCCCTGTTTATTGAGGTTGTAACGATTATAACTTTTTTTTTTTTTTTTTTTTTAATGTAGAATAAAAGTAGTTTATCATTTTCAGCAAGTGTGTAACAAAGTATCTAAACTCAGTGAATGACTGACGTTCTGAATGTACCAATCCAAACTCAACATTTACATCTAGTTCCGCCTACTTTGGCGCGTCAGCCCAATCACAGAGCTCTCCCTGGCGGCGGTGGGCGGGTTGGTCACATCGCCGACAAAAGGTAACAGGTTGCATTCCCAGAAGCATAATGAACTTGTTGCGGCGATAAATTCCACAAGGGCTGTTCTTCTACCCACTTTCCGAGTGGGCTTTGATGGATCTGTGAAAATATTTGAATTACCCTCCGTCTGCGGGAAGAGGAGCGTTGTAATCGGAACCGAGGGATAAGTTCAGGATAAGAGGTAACTTTTCAGTTGGATTTCAACCTCTCATAGCCAGACGGCTAAACCAGACAGTCACCACCTCGCAGACAGTTAAACGCTTTGTAAGCCATTTTTCTGCTGTTGTGAGACACTACTTTCCTCCTTTAATTGACTGAACAAGCCATAGGTTGTAACAGAAGTATGTCACAGGGGGTCTTTATTATTTGCCAGTTTAGCTGGACAGCTAACTATTCTGGGTGGGAAAAAAGAGACTATATCGGCTAACTTCAGGATGACGTTTAAGCAATGTGAAATGACTGACAAAAGTTTATGTTAAAGCTTTAATGGTCTGTAAAAGTAAGATCTAATTAATAACAAAATTATTTAAATATTAAATTCGTTTTCTTTTTATGCGTACACGCTTTAAAAGATCAGAGATGTGAGTGAAGCAGCGTCTCTTGTGCACACCTGTGCTACCAGGTGATGTTGTTGGTAAAACTGTTCACCGAGATACAGTAAAGCTGCGCAGTTCATGTCTCTAAGCTCTATGTAAACATGTTTAAATGCACTGCATGAGCAGAGAATAAACAAGACCCGGACAGTTTATGCATCTCTGTAGAAGAGTGGAACTCTCACAGCTCAGACGAAACTGATGACATAATCTGCTGCAGATTATGGAAGTAGAGAACTGATTATTTTATTGTTTACAATAGTTTCAGTGTAACCTGGCACCAACACTGTTTAAATTATACACATATAAGTTTTTTTCCCCCCTCTACTCATCTGTGAACTTGTCAGAAATAATCCTCTCTTTTACTTTCTGCACAAGTAGATGCTTGGATGGAGGAATAAGTGTCAGGAATGTAGGAGAAAGGAGAGGCATTCTTATGCTACTAATACATGTCATTTGTGAACTGTTTGGTAACGGTGTACTCTGGCTTTGTCATGCCAATTAACTCTTGAATTTGCAAAGAGAAATAAATGGCCATTTGTTTAAGTGTGAAAGGGGAGCAGTGGCATGCGTGGAACGAGGACAAGTGTCTGGTTTTATGTCAAGAATGTAACTGAGAGGGAGAAACTCTAGGGACCAAGTGGATGACTGTCTGCTAAAAGACAAGGAGTTACTTAGACCCTTACATGGACTTTTCAGGTCTTGCCTGGAAAACTTATGATTGAAGAACACTTTGTGCACCTGTTTTATTTTCTTGGATGCTGATTCTCATAGAACTATCACACTAATTGTAATGCTCTATGAACTAACAGTGTAGATCCATCACCATTTAAAGTCATTCATTAAACAAAAATTTAGAATTTTAAAGCAGATCTCATGATAAACTTAGGAAAATGCAAACTTGACTTTGGGAATAGTAGTTACACCAATAAAATGAATAAATCAAAGATTACTCAACAGAGTTTCATCCATTCAGCACTTCCTGTTATCTTCTGTTCATCTGCATTGTTCGCAGTTTATGATGAGATTATCTTTACTTTGACCATTGTGCTAACAGGAGCTGCTGTAACGACAAATTTAATTAATCTCACATAGTTAAAACGATATATATTTAGCTTGCTACACACTCTTCATTCATGGTGTTCAGCATAATGAATGCCCAAAGGGTCTTTGCTCTTTAATGATACGTTTTGACTCAACTAACCTGCAACCTTGGCCTGTGTCATTTATAGACCAGGCCACAAAGATGATGATGATGCAATCACATGAGTCAGCAAAGGTGGTTGTGTGATTCCACAAGTTGCTGCTTCACTCACTGCCATCTACTAATTCTATTTTCCATTCCATCTCAGATCGTAACTGGGAGGCAACTCCAATTAAATTAACTGTGTTAGAATTCAATTGGAGACCAGAGGCAGAGGTCCCGTCAGCATAACTGCATGGTAATGACTGGCAAAAGCATCACTGTCTGCTGGGCAAGTAAGCCTGAAAAGGCCAGTCCATTGTTTATGTTATTAGAGGGCAATCAATTTGAGATTTTCATGGGCTGATGCTCATGTGGAATTTGTAAAGAGCAGAGTTGCCAAAGCCATTATGTAATGCTGATATCACATTTTGCATGTAATAAAGTAAAATAAATTGTATTAATAATGACTAAAGAAGTGCAGGAACAGATCTTAACTCAAACTTTATTTCATACTGTAATACATCAGCATTGCCTTTGTTTATACTTCAAGTCTCCACTGTTTGCTTTATTTTTACAACACATCAGCAAAATAAGTCTCAGTCTACTGGCAGATGTGTTATAATTTGTACTTTCTAAGTGTAGTAAAATAGTCACTAACCTAATAACCAGGCAGGTTAATAAGTTTAACACTAGTTGTAAACTCTGAATTTAGAGGAATTGTGAATATTGTCGCTGTATAAACACATTTTTAGGTTATGTACAGAATGTTTGTACAATTTCAAGATAACACTGAGTAACCTTAAGTGTGACTGACACTGCACAGTTAATCTTTCAGAGGTACCAAATGAAACCAGCTTTGGGGAATAACTTTAGAGGGAAGTTTGAGTGCTGAAATGTAGTTATTGAATCTTAACTTTTTCTAACCGTATGATTTTCAGGATGGTGTGAGGGGATCGTCTTTGCATTCACAGAATCGCTGCCCTTGTTTTCCGCCCCACATCAGCTGGACAAAGGGATGAGTTCCCCCTCACCCCTGTCCCTCTCTCTCCGTTGGCAGTGCATTCTTCCTCTGACACAAATAAAAAATTAAACCCATGAAACCCCATGCAGATGAGCAGATACAGAGAGGAAAAGAGTCTCTGCATTCCAGCTGCTCCCTTGTTAAGTCAGTCTGACCAGGCTTTCCATATCCATCCACTTAAGATAAGCATGTCACATTATATGATTGGATTATTTATTTATTTATTTGATGTCTATGCAACTATTACCAGTGCATGACATGTTTGCTTGAGCTCAGTGTAAAGACAGTAGGCTGCAGACTTCATGCACGACTTCACAAATTTGTTGTGACACAGTGCTTCCTCTGTGGTTCCCACAGGGTGGGAGAAATCATCTAACTGCACAAATCTGGTAAGTGGGTCTGTCAACGGACAGCGCCTGTGCATAAGAGAAACCTTCAAAGGTTCTTCATGCCATATTTAATGGCATCGTGTGTTCAGGCCAGTCATCAGACATACCTGTGTTTGTGATAGTACCTGTGTTGAAGCAAGGACCCTCCTTTGTTCTCATTGCTGACTGTATTTGATCCATTTCTTTCTCAGTACAGCTTTGCTTGTTTTCTGCTGAAACAACTCTCAAAATCAGTTTTTGAGTTAAATAAAAGTCTGTTGTTGAATAATGTATGGATGTGTGTGTCAGAGCAAAGCAGGGCTACATATTTGATGGTTACTTTTGTAGTCAGTTCATTGTGAGTGTGGGAGAGTGAGTTGATTGTAGGAACAGCCTGACTTGGGTTTTATCATACGAAGTACTGATAAGGAAGAGAAAAGCAGTGTGTTTTCTTTCTCTGGATTCACCCTCCCTCTCTGTCTGTCGGCCCACTTTCTGTCTCACTTCTGAGAGCTGTTGGGGGAAGTGGAAGGTACAAAGCAAAGGGAGTTCAGAAGGGAGTGTTGTAATGGTTTTACAGTGTGTTTAATGAACCACAGCATTGCAGTGATGAGTATTACAATGTCATCTAACACAAGGCATAATTATTTAAGGTGATGTTAGGAATGCTTATGACAGTGACTAAGCAGAGGGTGTGGTGAGTTAAAGCATGATTTTTTAAACTGATCATAAGTTGAGGACGAGTGAAGATTAGAAAAGCAAGGTGGACAGAAAAATGGTGAAGTCACGAGCACCTTTTATACAAAAATACAACCAAAATACGTCACAGAACAGAAGAGAAACTCAACACATACATGACAGATTGCAGATGACATTTCAAGTAATATTTTCACAGAGCAATAAATGATGGGTAATATACTTTATTTATCCCAGAGGAAAATTTACAGTGTTGTTGTAGGGTTTTCTTTTTTTGTTATTGTTTTTACAGTGGGTTTTTTTTTTTTTAAACAAACAAAAAAAACCCATTATGATTTCATCAGAAAATTTAAAGTGTAAGTGAAATATAAAATAAAGGTTAGTAAGAAAAATAAGATATTTTCTAAAAGTGAAGTTTAAAGTCTGATTTTAAAAGCTGTCTCAGTCTTGTTTAGAAAAAAAAAGAGCTCTGGTATTTGGCACAGAAACGTCCAAAATGTTTTAAAGGTTTAGTTTGTCCTCCCAGAGGGAGAGGCGTCTATAGATGTGTACTCTCCGGTTAATGACTAATAGAGAGAACAAAGTTCACAAAGGCAGTCAAGAGCTGGAAAGTTTCAACGCCTATAAATCTGGGTTTTCTATATTTAGTTAAAACAAACTCGTGTCACTTAGTTTTTCAGATTAATTTGTCTTTTGTTCAGGCATTCTTTGATTTCTTTATCAGAAGGATTTTTCAGTTTGATACAGATACTTTGGTACTTTTTAAAAGAACATGAATGATTGTAATTTTTAGAGTATGTATGTGTGTTTTATATTTAACGTCTTATGAAAATGATATCTTCCAGTTTAAAAACGTATCTTATCTGAGAGGACTTTGTGGGTTAACCGGAGCAAACATAATCAGAAGTTTAAAAAGTTTGAGAAGCTGCATAAGGAGATGATGACCTGATTTCCAGAACGCAGGCTGATAAAGATGAAATATTTTTTCAGTGTTTTCATCACACTTACTTTTTATTGCTATTTTCCACACCAAAAAAAAGGAAACGATTGAGCATCCAGCATGGTTACAGCGAGGCAAGATTTTAAGACAATCATCCTGGCTCGTAGTTGTGTGAGCTATCTGAGCTGTCTCAGATGCACTGCTCTTTTGAGGGCTATTCATGCAGTTGTAAATTAAATGAATGGGGGGGGGGATTTATTAATCCAATAGAGAAATAAACGGTTTGGTTTTAATATTTTGTATATGATAAAGTTAAATTTGAAGTCATGTGAAAATCTTAAGCTTGTGCCTCCTTAAGGTTTAAATGTCTTTGTATTTAGACTCATTATGTTGCCACAGAAGTAGATTTGATGTTTTCCTCAGAGACTCTCATTTTCTCTTAGTTGCTGTGATACGACATAAACCCAAAATCCATCCCATGAGATCTTCCTAATGCAGACTAATACAGGTGTTAATTTTCTAACTTTTCATACTAAATTATGTAATAACAACAGATTGAATGTTTTCTGCTTGTTGCATCCTAATTCAGACTAGGATTTGTCCATTTAGCTATTCTACAGCTTCTTTCACAAAGTCCTTTTGACCTCCAGGACATCATCTTGTCCTCCACCGTTCCTGTTTACAGACATTTCATCATACTACATACTGTAGAAGTTGCTGTAATCTCAAAGCTTTCTGTGTAATCTGTGAAATTGTTTTAGTGGAAGCTTTGCCTGGTGTTCAGGTGGAGCAAACAAGCCAAAAGCACTTCTCCTATGTTTGCTCTAATCACATTTTCCTTTCTCACTTCTTATTTTCACTTTGCTTTGTCCTCAGCATGACCACACAGTCATCAGGCCGGAAGACCCCAGTGGACTACGGTGTCCAGATCCGCTTCATCAACGATCTTGATGACACCGGTGGAGGCAAACCTTTGTCCCAGCCTAAGACTAAGACTCACAACAGCTCCAAATATGGTGTAGCTGTCAGGGTGCAGGGCATCGATGGCCAGCCATATGTGGTCCTGAAGGATGGACAAAAGGGGGACTCATACGGGGTCCAGCTCAGGACTGAGTATTCCTCTGGATACCGTAGTCTTCCTCGGAGGAGAGAGAAGGCAGAGTCAGGAATTGAGGGAGCAGATGTAGGAGTGGATGGGTTGGGAGGGGCACTACGCCGGGCTCAGTCCCACGGGTCACTGCTAGACAGGGATGGAGGAGCCAGCAATGAGGATTTTCAGCTGTCTAGACCACCTGGGGATGGAAAGTCTGGTAGTTATGGGAATTTAGATGGAGGAATTGGAGTAAGGGCAGCCAGAGAAGATGGGTGGGATATCATTGGTAGGGATCAGGCAGGGTTTGATAGGTACCAGGGTTCAGCGAGGGACAGTCAGTCATACCCTGACAGTCCTAAACAAGTCAGTGAGCTTCGGTCTAATCAGGTACAGAGTTCTGCCAACAGGCTGATTAACAGATTTGATGATGCAACATCTGGAGGGCATCAGAGAGGATTCTCTCCTGCACAGCAGTATCCCAGAGCCACATCCCCTCACAATAACCCCAGACCCTTCACCTCGTCTCCGTCTTCAACCCACAGCAGCTTTGGGTGCAGCCAGGCCTCTGTCACTAAAGCCCCTGGACACACAGCCAGTCGGTGGGCTTCGGAGGAGCACCTGCAGACTGATCTGAGCGACCAACGGGTAAGAATTCAGTCTTCTCTGCTTGGCCATTGCAGTGGATTTTCAGTGAGCTCTAAACACCTTAAAGCATGCAACATTGCAAGAGTAGTTTTCTGATCTATGTCTTAAGGTGACCCCTGACCTTTTACTGGACCAGTTTCAGAGTGCAGAGATGAGCAGTGATGAGGAGCAGGTCATGAAAGCTGTTTACAGCCTGCTAAAACAAGGGTACATACCTCCTTCTTATTTTTATAGTACAGCTTTGGCACAAGTAGTCAAACTAATCAGATAGTAATAATTGAAGACAAATATATTTCTTTTCAGGTCTACTGAGAGCGATGTTGTCATCAAGTACAAGGTCAAGACCATTTTTCAAAAGATTCAGGGCATAAAGGTTGGTTTTTCCTGAAAATGTTGAATTCTGTGTGGAAATTTTCTTCTATTTGATGAAGAAACAGCATAGATGCAAGTGTCTCCTTACACTCTTTTTGTCAGCAGCCTAAAGAAAGTTCCCAGGACGAGTGGATGAGAGAAAAAAGGAAGCTTGAGACAAAGGTGGCTGAGCTACAAAATGCCCTGCGAGAAGAAAGAAGGGTAAGTGGAGCTGGGAGAAAAATGTGAGGAGGAGGCAGCTGTATCTTATGACCTTCAGTCAGAGTTAAATGTTTTTTCTGTTTTCTTTCCTTTTCCATTGATCAAAATAAAAAATATTCTACAAGTCTCTTCCGAGCACCAAGCCTTTATGCTCTGAAATCACAAAGGACTGGTGTGTGTATGCAACATAGACCCAGGTCTTTTTTTTCTTCAATGTGACAATTGAAAATGGATGCTGCCAGAGGATGTCCAACCAGTACCTTGCCAAATTACCACTGCTGTAATTACACAGATCATATCAAGAACTGCATGTAAACACTTGTCCAAGTGTGTTGGAAATGAGAAATGACCTGAACAACCATTTCATTCTTTTGAGAGAAAGAAACTATTTTCATGCCTTTTTAGCTAATCTAGCCAGGATGTCTGAGGGGGTTCTGTAGAGGGTGCTTCAGATTAATCCTCAGATTAATCCTTAAAGCCCTCTGGCCCGGCCAGGGGTGCACACATGGAACAATCTAACTTCTATAATGACTCATTATATGTTGTCTTAAGGAGGCTTTTCGAGTCTTAATCACTAATAGCTCTAAATAACTTAAGCTCTTATGATCGATGAGCAACAACATTTCCTGAAAGCCAGTTGTTTATGCCGTCAGAGCCACCTGATGTCTTGTGTTTCACTGCTCTCATTTATTCATCTCGTCTGCTTGTCTGTAGGACTCTAATAGCAATTCTGATCCTGCTCTGAAAGCTGAGCTGGAGTCTTGTCTCGATGAAAACCTGCTACTCCAGGAGATGCTGGACCGGAAGAAAAAAGAATTAAATGAAACTCAATCAGAGTGAGGATACAGCAACATACACACTCTCAAACACACAGACTTTAGAAAACAGGAAGGCTTGGTTCCATTGTTTGCAACATACACAGTCACCAGTCATTGTTTCATGAAACAAACCGCTACTGTAATGTCTTCACAAGGTGAAAAAAAAAGTCAGTTATTTAGATTCAAAGCATCATTAGCTTGTGTTAGATGTACCGTTTTTTTCCCTTGCAGGCTGACTCAGCTGCGTATGGACAGGGAGAACGCAGAGACACGTGTCAGAGAGATGGAGGACCAGTTGGCTGAGTTTCAAGATGAACTGAGAAGAGAAAATGGCAGCAAGACGGTACCACAACATTGTCACATAGACTGTTTTTTTTAAAATATATATTTCTGACTTAAAGTGGAACTATTGTGTGCATTTCAGGCTAATTTATTTTTATTTCTGAGACCAGAAGGACTGGGATTGATCGAGTTATTGTCACAAATCACTTTATTTACTTCAGACAGACCCTCTCCGTAGGCTGTCAGATCAGCCTGTGGGCAAAACGAGTGGATTGAGACTCTTCCGCATTAAGCCCCGCCACTGCGCTACATCGGGAGCGTGCACCGCACCTGCTTTCGCCGTCATTGTAACATCTCATAAACAGAAGGATTAGGCTAATATGAACTCAATAAAATAACAAAATACAACGTCAACACATAGCATACAGCCCTACATGTTGGAACCTGAATCAGAGCCTGAAAACGAAGTGGAAAACAGCAACCCACAGCAACGAATGCAGCAGGATGTCTCTCTTTGGTAAACTCACCAGCCATCGTTGGAAATAACTTCATCCCACGTTTTCCACCCGCCTGATGTATTCGTACATGCCCTTGTTAACCAGTAGAAGGTAACCAATCACCGAACCTTATCCCCCGGGACGTCACAAGGATATCGAAGTAGAAAAAAACGCTCTAAAACGACGCGTTTTTCGTCGCCATGGAAACCGAACGGAGAGAGTGCTGGAACTCAAACGTGTTTAGGTGATAAAAAACAGTGCCGTTCACATGTCTGATGAGGATTCAACACAGTAACACTTTAGAAAGCTCAGAAAACTTAAAATACCATAATAGCACCCCTTTAAGGCCTAACCTATGAAACAAAAAAGCTAAAAAAGCTAGTCTTATTGTATAAAGAAGCTGTGGGGAAAGTCAATGAGTTATTACTATGCTTTCTGTCCGCAGGACGTTGTTTCTTGTCAAGCAGAGCTGATGGAGGTTTGCCAGCTGAAACAGAAGCTGGAGGAGACACTTAGACAAAGAGAAAGGGAACTTACCGCTTTGAAAGGCGCTCTAAAAGAGGAGGTGGCAACACATGACAAAGAGATCGAAGCTCTCCGCGAGCAGTACAGCGCTGACATGGAGAAGCTCCGCAGCAGCATGGAGCAGGTGTCTCAGGTGAGCAACTCTCACAGCACTTAGTTGGATTTCCCAGTAATTTGACCTAAAAACATTTTGAAATTGAAGACAAACTGAGTAAAACAGAAAGGCTGGCGATAAAAAACAGAGAAAATGATCAGACATCTCTTCTTCATAACTAGGTCTCTCACTAAGAAGTAGTAATATATATTTTGTGAGGAAGTATTTGCTTCACAGGTGTGTTTCAGTGACTGAGTTCAGATGACAGCAGTGTCCCTGTCATGTAGTATTGTACCGTATCAGGGTTAAAGTTTCCAGTCTCCTGAATCCAACTGATTTCACTTAAGTATGGAGTTAATTAGGCTACTTCCTATTTGTTCCCTCTTTTATATCAGATTAATATCAGCGTTTGAAGATTTGAGGTTTCAGTAAAAGGATGCTTTTTCTTTTAATTAAAGTTTGTGTAAAATTGCAAACTTAACTGTATAAAACAATTGAGCAAGAATGTGGCAATAATAGTCCTTTACCACCTGCAGCATAAACTTGTACTTGTTAAAAATGAGTCTGTACCTTACCTGACAGGCCCAGATGTGGAAAACTGAACTTTTTTTCACAGATTTCAGATCAGCGTGCAGTGACTTTTTCAGCTTTCCAACCTGATTTCCATCTGTCTGTCAATCACAGATCATGTAAACAGAAGTCTTTGAGGTGGCATTGGTGTCTTTAGCATCAGTAGGAAAATGAAAGTATCCGTATCAGCTGTTGGTCACATTGTTTTACAAAGACAAAGATGACATTGACATGTCTGTATTTTTTAAACTTCACAGAAACATTGATACATAAACACTTATTAGAGCTGCACAACATATTATTTGAGCATCATCATCATCAAAATGTTTGCATGTGCAATAGTCACATTGCAGGTCCTCCAATGTAGGGGAAAATGAGCTCAATGTGTTCTTTTGTCCTTTTGCAGCATAACTTCAAAGTGCTATTCTAGACATCTGCTGAAAACGCCTGTATTTTTTCATATTGCTACATATATCACAATGTTCGAAAAATATCAGTGTCAGTTTTTTTCTTTTTATCTTGCACCCTGACACACAACATAACCTGGCAGTGTTTAATAACAAATTGATATTAGCTGATTATTTAAGATATATTTCCAGGATTAATATGTGGTCCACTGTACCACAGTAGTCAAAGTCAAGGATAAGATTAATATCACGATTATAGTTCATATGTCATGGCAGCCGTTGTCTAAACACCACACATGTAGACTATAACCATAAAGGGAAAAGTGTTTGAGAATGGTCTCTTGAAGTTTGATACTCACAGGAGTGTTCAACATCCCACTTTAACAACATCATTAAAATGTTTGAGATTAAGTTTAACGTTCTCTCAGTTGTCCTGTCCTTCTCTTTAGTCTCATGCAGGAATCGAGGCTGAAAGGCAGCGTGTGAATGTGTCGGTTCGCTCCTTACAGCAACAACTTGAGGACTGTAGAGATGAGAGCAGCCACTGGATGGAGCAGTTTCATGCCACCAGAGACGAGCTTCGTACAACTAAACAAGAGTGAGTCTGTTCAAACCTGACAAGTCCATTTCTCATGTGGTTTATTTGTCATTATCTAGTAGAGTTTAGAGATTTCTAGTGTACATCGGCTCATGGACTTTTTCAGTGTCTTTTTAGGGTTTCTTTTTGCACTTTACTACTGATGTGTTTGTATTTTTTCTCTCATCCTCCCTGGTCACTCTTTCTGCTTCTGTCTGTCAGAGAGCCACCCAGCAATCCTGAAACACAGTGAGGGTCACGGATTTAACACTGTTTGTGTTTAGATTTGCAGAAGCATAGCTGTGACTAACAGTGCTGTCTCCCTGTAGAGTCAAGGCTATTCACACAGTCTTTGAGTCATGACTCGTAGCGACAGTTCATGACTGGCAGAAAGTTTTACTTCTCCGGTTGTAGCAATCAACATCCACAACATCTCTACTGCTTATTAGCTTGGCTCTATTTACTACATGTACTTCTCTGAGTTAATGATCACTCTTCTCCTCTGTTATAAAAATCCAGTTTATATTTATTTTCTCTCAGTTGTCCGTTTGTTTCTGTTTCCATAACACAGAGCAAAGTCCAAAATGGTGTCACAGACGCCTGCCAGAAGTACAGTAGAAAAACTTTTGGCATCTTTCCCATTGACAACACCCGTGTGGCTAACAGAATGAAATAAATGACCTCCAGCCACTGTCCATCACAGGCGTCACAAAAGAACATAACACAACCCCTGAGTGGTTGAGGAGGAATTGATAAGGAAAATGTGACTTCTACTTCTGTGAAAAAGCAAGCAACAAAAACTATTCCCATTCAGTGCTGTCCCAGTCCCAGTGTGGCTGTCAGCAGTAATGTGACTAAGAACTAACAGCCTTAACGGTGTGGAGGTCTTTTATACCCATATTGTGGATGCAAACTATACGTGAAAGCAGAAGATAAAGACACATGAGTGGTGTGGATAGCCTTATATTTGTGTATTTGTATTTCAGATTATGTAATATAGCCTTCTTCCTGTGAATTATTCTGACTGAAATGCATTATGTTGGAGTGCTGATTTATTTTGTGTTTGAAGATGAAACATTTATTGCTCATTAACTACACTCCAAAGCAAATTCACCATTTACCCATACTGTCTAACTGCTACTAAGATGATGAAGTAAAATGACTGTACGCTGTTTAGATTGCATGCATGTGTGCATTTTTCAGCTTGTTGCAGATCCGCCTAGAGAAAGAGGAATATGAGGATGAACTGAAAGACCTGAAGGAGAAAATGAGTGCAGTGAAACAACAGGCACCAGACCCAAGCCACACACAGAGTCTTAACCAGGTGCAGTAAATGTAAAACACTACACGTTCACTCACACTGAGAGATGAGAGACCTGGAAAGCACTTTAACTATCACATTGTGAAATGTCTGTTCAGGAGCTTCAGCAATGCAGTGCTAACTTGCAGAAGACCAAGTCTGAACTGGAGAAGCAGAGAACAGAGTTTGACAAGAAAGTCATGGAACTGATCTCTTTAAAGAAATCTCACCAAAACCAGGAGGCTGAACTGAAGTATGAAATTGACAGGCTGAAAGACCAGTTGCAGAGGGCCAGAGAGGACTTTGCAAAGGCACAAGAGAAAACCAAGCGGGTTAGTTTAATCTTAAAGTATTCTTGCCTGTCTGATACAACACTGTGCGTGATTGTATTTGTGTGGACGGCATCATATGATGAATGTGTGAATGGCTGTTTTGGTTGTAATTTCTTGATCTTTATAAATACATACACACATCCATTCTTTCCACCTGTCTGAATAGCTCCCAGACCCAGCCACCATGTCAGAGCTGGAGCAGAAGCTCGGTGAGGCACGAAGTGAAGCCAGCCAACTCAAGGAGAAACTTTCTTTAGCTGAAGAGGAACTAGAGGCTAATAAAATGCATCTGAGCAGAGCTCAGACAGACATGAACTCCCTCAAAGATGCCCAGAAGGATCAGGAAGCAACAAACTCTCGCCTCAAAGACAAGCTCTCCAGATTAGAGGTAGGGATGTCTTCATTTCGCAAGTAATTGCAGTATTAAATGCCAGATTTCATCATGAATATCTCTCAATATTGTCAGTTTCTATAAAAGATCACGTCTGAAGCATGACGGCAGATCAGCCCAACTTGCAGATGGAATGAAAACAGTTATTTGATACAGCAAATAGAGCACCCTGTGACCATCCTCTGAAGGCTTAAAAACTACCAGAAACTTCATAAACAATGAAGATAAAGTGGTTTTTGATGGAGTCAGTTTATTGTGACAAGGCACCTATAAACTTATAATCAGCTACTCTTGCCAGGATAATGCCAAATCTGGATTTTTAATGTGGCACAAGTATCATCTCATGCCATTTTAGTCAGTATGAGATAATGCCACAGTCCTGACATGAGTTGAATGATATATTTGCAATAAGGAGTGCATGTTGATAGCCCTAATTAAAACTTTAAAACCTAAAAGGAGTGTTCATACGATTTTTACACATTTGTCGTTGTGGGAAATTAATTAATACAGAGTAATTACAATAATCCTAAAATCACTATTGTTTCTTAGACAATAATGGTATAAAGAAAATCTGTAATCGTGACATCCCTTATTAAAGGGTAGAGTTGAATCTGCAGAGACACAATCCAGGCAGATTTGTGCTGTATGCCCTGACAGCAGTAGATTTAGGAGCATAAGAGGATATCTTCTGGGGTTTACCTAGGCTCAGCTGCAAAGCAACGCTACAGAGAGCTCGGAGGCCGAGCTAGCTCTCCACACTGAGGTGAGAGGTCTGAGATCTGAACTAGATGAAGCCAAGAGAAAAGCTTCCAGACTGAGCCAAGATCAACGCGAACTCAGCCTGCGCCTGGAGGATTCTGAGAGAGACAAGGAGATGCTGAAACAAACCAACAGCCAGCTGGAAGAGACAAAACGACAGCAGGAGAAAACTCTGGAGAAACTCAACAAGGATGTGAGAAAAATAGATCTCTGTTATATCTTTGCAAATAATCACAGAACATGCAGCAAAAGGAATATTTCCCCTTTGTCTCCCCGTCAGTATGAGGCTCTGAATGTGTCCTTAAGAGAAGAGATGGAGGTTCTCAGGGTTCAACTGGAGGATCAGAGAGAACGAGCACGCAAAGAAATGCAGGAGGCGCAACGTCACGGAAACGATGCCCAGTCTGAACTGGAAAGAAGCCAAATAAACCTACGGAGACTGGAGGAAGAAGTGCGTGTCTAAAACTGAAAGATGTTTCTTTTTGTTTGTGTTTTCCAGTGTTGGGTCATTTCCATAAAGCATGTCCATTAAGGATGGATTGTATTAAAGAAGTATTCCACAGCTACTTCTAATTTTGTTCAATCTCACTAGATGTCACGACAAAAGAAGGAACTTCAAGTCGCGTGTGAGGAAAGAGACAACCACCAGCTGGATAAAGAGCTTCTCACCAACAGACTCCGCCACCTCGAGGGAGAAATAGATGCCTGCAAAAACAGCCACAATGAGAAAACACGCGAGATTCGTATCCTGGAGGTATGGTGCTCACACTTCTTCACAGAAGCACAGATCAGTATGTCTGGTACATATGTGCTCTATCAGTCGAAATCAGTTCAAATCTGAATAAGTACAGGAAATCTGAGGGGTGTGTGAGTTCATTACCATGACCTCCTCTTCTGTGTGTGTTTGTCAGGACAAACTGAAGCGTATGGAGTTGGAGCTGGAGGAGGAGAAAAGCACTGTGGAGATGCTGACGGACCGAGTAACCAGGAGCAGAGACCAGATCGATCAGCTCCGCTCTGAGCTCATGCAGGAGAGATCTTCAAAACAGGACCTGGAGCTGGATAAGAATGCCATGGAGAGACACGTATGTCCACAAGGGCTGTGACAATATGCTTTTATCCCGATTCGATTCCGTTTTTTTTTGGGTGCCGATTCAATTTAAATTACGATTATCACAATTCTTCGATATTGCTGATTTTTGTAGATTAATAACAAAAAAATAGTATAAAAATGTCTTTTTTGCTTGTCATTTTTCTTAATTTAAATAGGAAAAACAACACAGTAGGCAGACCATCATTCTGCTGCTTATAACGCCCATGAAGACAAATAAAAAGATCAATAAAAAACAATAAAAACGACAAAAAATTTTATAATGGATCACTTTTATTTATTTGGGAAAAAAAATCAATGTTTTTAACAAAAAAATCGATTTCAAAATTATAAAGCAAAAAATCCTGATATTCGATTTTTATTTTTATTTATTTATTTTTTTTAAAAATTCGATTTTCCCACCCCAAATGTCCACCCACCACACTGTGTTCAGTAGCAACAGTCATGATCTATAATTCATGCCAAGATCTGACGATGCGTTTTTGTTGCCTAACTTCAGTTAAAATGGGTTGCAAGTCCAACACAGTCCCACCTTTTGCACACCAGATGTGATACTTATTTTTGAATTGCTGCATGTTTCCCTGCAGCTGAAGGAGCTGAGGAGTCGCGTGGCTGAAATGGAGGGTCATTCTCGCTCCTCAGCAGGAGTCTCTCAGCTGGAGAACAAGATCCTGGAACTGGAAGAGCGCCTGCGCGCTGAGGAAAGGTAAAGTTAAACAGAGAAATGAAGACGGTGCTTTTCTCATGAACATTTGTACTTTTGTCTTTGTCGACTCAGATATTTTTTCATGTTTCAGAACAAGTGATAAAAAAATTGAGATCTAAGTTAAAAAAAGTTGTTTGTTTTTTTTTTATGCAGTTGTTTGTGTTATGTCGTTTTCCCTCAAATTTAATGTGTGGGTTTTATTTACCATGAAGAATCTGTGCAACTCCTTTTTTTTTTTTTTTTACTGCTCTTAATCCAGTGATAAGTTTACATTTTTTTAAAGATCCCAGCAGTAGCACGTATAAACAGTAGCTCGTTAGCATACTTTCATGTCTGAAATGTTTTTTTTTTTATTCCACTGGAAGAGAGAAGAACTCTCTTTTAGCGTCTCAACGTCGCTTAGAAAGGAAACTGAAAGAGCTGAATATGACGCTGGATGAGGAAAGACACACACACACTGAACAGAGAGATCAGGTATGGATGTCCATGTAAAAACAAGATTTTTGACACATTGGAACAAACAAGCAGATCTTACTTTGGTTTTCCCTTGTATTTCAGCTCGCTCTGAGAGTGAAAGCTCTAAAGAGACAGGTGGATGAGGGAGAGACGGAGCTGGAAAGACTAGAGACACTGAGGAGGAAAGCCCTGAGAGACATGGAGGAACAGATGGAGCTTAAAGATGCCTTACAGGCCAGAGTCACAACTCTGGAGACTGAACTCAAGTAAGTGTTTTCCTTCCAATTTGTTACTCACTGCGAGCTTTTTGTAACGATTAAGGAGAACATTTCCTGGCAGGAAAAATTTCACAGCGGTATTTCAGTGAGTGAGTAAAAAAGACACACTGTCTCCCCTTTAAAGTCATAGGACGTTAAAACTGCTTATAAATGACTACATGGTTCAGTGAAGCCTGATTTCTTCAGCTCTGACACACAAACACCTGGTACAGATTCCCGCTACCTCCCTGAGGTGGACTATTTTGTAATGCGATGTGAGGAAAACACACCAGCAATCAGCCACGTGTGAAAGTGGTAGTTTCATCAAACTAAAATGGTACATTACCACAGGGGAAATAACAAACATGCTCCAGCTAGTGCCAAGGAAAAACATTTTATTGCTTTAAGTGGACAGCAGAGGGAGTGCTGTGACTGTTATTTTTAATGCCGCTGTAATGACTGCATACAGGCACATGTTAGAATAAAAGACTGAAACAGGGAATTTGAAAGGAGAATATAACAATTTGTGTCACGCAGGAGGAAGACTCAAGCAGCAATGCGCCCAGCTTTGGATTCATCAGCCCTCAGCTCAGATGATGATGATGATGACAGCGTGTATGACTCTTCCACCATCACCTCCTTCCTCACCGAGAGCAACCTCCAGACAAGCTCATGTTAAGACAGGAGCCCTGCGGGAGCAAGATGGAAGTTTAAATAAAATGCAACACTGCCAAGCTAAAAAGTGGAAGGAGGTGTATGTTTACTGGGAGAAAAGCCAGAGGACAGAATGGCTTCTACTGGAAACAATGAGAGAGGTCCAGAAGGACCTGGGAGGTAAATGACATATTGTAGAGGTTAACAAGAGACTGGTTTTCCACTTGAGAATGAACGGAAGGAAACAACACATCCTAAACATTTAAAGGAATTTCCTTCAGTCTGGTTCAGTTTCATGCACATGGTACAATGTCAGGTACTAAACATTATACTACATCATTTAAATACCATCTTTTAAGTCTTTTTGATACTGGTCTAAAGTCCTGTAAGGCCAGCTAAAGTCTGATTTTGAGTCCTGCATTCTTTGCTGGTTTTTTTTCTGCTCATGCCATCAAACATGACACTGAAATGTACACACTCATTTTCACTGAAAAACGCTACAATAGTGGGCACAGCGCACATTTTCTTCACAAAAATTTTACCAGTTTCTATCTGCCATAGTGTCTTCCACAAAGGCTCTGAAACTAACGGCTACTTCTTCATAAACAAGACACAAACTGGAGGTTGTTTTTTTTGTTTTGTTTTTTTTCTGCCAACATGAAAGCTTGCGGCTTACTGTCTGTCTACTGTGCTGGGCTCACAGTGCAGTCAAAAATGAAACCCCAAACCAGAAGTTATCCAACACACCTCGCAGGGTTTAGCGTAGTGCCATTTCTTCATGTTACAGTTACATGGTGGCAGCCTGTGATATTTTCTGGACTGGGTCTGAGTACATAGTTACCTGTTTGTTTTACTGAATTTCAAGGAAGCAAATGCAGCTGGAAACATTATAAAGTGTACATTAAAGCTATAATATTCTTTAGTACAAATTTAATGTCAGATCAGTGTTGGCATTACTTCTTCAGTGTAGCACAGCTCAGCTTGCGTCAACACTAATCTCATATTCCAGGTACTTTTCTCTACTACACGTCATACTGATATTTTTACCTCATTCTTGACTGTAATATAAGCTGATCGTTGTTGGAACAATGGAAGAAACTAGCATGGCTTAAAGAAACCGAGCACATAAATTGGTACGATGAAATTACCTGTACATACAGGTACTGGCTACAATGGAAAGTTTAAAAAAAAAAAAAAAAAAAAAAAAAAGAGCAAGTAAGGCTGAGTCAAGTACAGCTGAACCATGTTGTTGTTAGTGTGACTTTTGAGCTGAGTATTTAATGTCTGCAAGTCTTGATATGATTAAATCCCCAGTAACACTTCCCTCATTTCCTAGTATGCAAAGCTGTACCTATGTTTGATACTTATGTTTTAAGTATCACAGCAATCAACTGAATTCTGTACCACAAAGTGTATTAAAAATGACAACAAAAATAACTCAAGCCAAATGTTCACATAAAGTGCATTAACAGTGACAGAACACTTGTACTAAAGACAGCCTTCCTATGAAAGAAATGCAAATTATTTTCTATAATGATCTCCAGATTGTGTTCACGAAAAACCGCAAACATTGTTGCTGTATTTTGTAATTTCTGAAATATATCATGTGCCTGAGAGTTGTTTGGGACAAATTTATACCCGTGTGTCATCTAAAATGTCTCATTATAGACTGAAATGATATCGTACGTACGGTAAAATTAAACCAGAATTTTACCTTATGTTGGTGCCTGACCAAGATCAAGAAGAAGCAGGTTCATTAGTTTAAACAGCCAGTGTTCATACTATGAAATAACTGAGATGAGTTTAAAACTCTAATAAAAAGTTAGTTTCACTTGCTCTGTATTTAAAGGTCCACAAACTTTTTGTCAGATAGAAACTTGAGTGTATTTGTAGAAGGTACTCAACTTCTATGCATTCCTTTGTATAATGTCAGTGAAACATGAATATCCTGTCATTTAGTACAAAGCCTTACATTTTTTTTCTCAAATTTATTTGTGATCAACACATTCTTCTGAGTATTTTTTGTTTAAACAAAACTATTTAACATTCATAAAAAAATTTTAAAGCTGTGTTTTTTATCTACATTGAACAATCAGTTAAATAAGATTTCTTTTATCTGCTATTTAAATTTCAGTGAAGCTGTAAAATGGTATGAAATATAATTTGTTATATAGGACAACAGGAAAAGATTGTAGTATGTGCTGTAATTGTTGACTGAAAACAATGTTTTTCTCTTGCATTAATTTAGCAATAATAAATATAATAAGTTAAGCCGATATATGCCATTGCATTGGACTATTAGCTTTTTTTCAAGTTTGTGCATCCCATAATGCAAAAACATGCAAAAAGAGCCCCTGTTTTTCCTTTCGCCTTTAACAAGTGGAGCATTCTCCAAACTACAGAAAGAGCAGAGTTATACTTCCTGCTTTAGTCTGTTTCTGACTTGACTGGAAAAGAGCTTTAGGTGAAGTCAACAGCTCCTTTTACAGCAAAAATTCTCAAGACTAAATCAGAAAATTGTGTTTACTGCTGATATACTTGCAATGAAATACAGAGTTCATATATAGTTTTGTACTACAATGCTAATAATGTCAATCAGCCACTGTGTCAGAACTTTATACCACATATAACCTATAATTGCTACTACATCCATGTTTGGAGTCTCACATTAAATAAACATTGTTCAATGGTGGACATAAACTGCCAGATGAGCTGCTCAGTAGCACCTGCATGAAATGATTAAATGTGAAATGTGACAAAATACAATACAAGACAAGAACTACCTCTATTTTTATAGCTTTTCCTTTGCATAGCACAAATTACAAGCATATCTAAAACGTGCACTAGGATATTCTTTAGCAGCAATTATATGTTCCAAATGTGGTTTGTTAGATATGGGACCTGTCCAGAAGCACACTGAAAAGACACTAATGCAGCGACTTGACTTATGTCGGCATATATTTAAAATGTTTACCTGTGCTTTGTTGTGATAGTGAAATTGGAGCCATTTGAACTATATTTAAAATGTTTTTGTTATATTTTTATGTACGTATTTTAAAATTTTTACAAGTAAAGCAAGATTAGCACAACATTGTTTTAGTGTAACAAAAAGACACTTTGGCATTTCCGAGTAAACGATAAGGTCCAGTGGTGTTTCAGAGGATGTGAAGCCAAGGGAGGTTTCATTAAACATTGTTAGATTTTCAAACACTGAAATGAACTGAACAATCTGTCAGCATGACATAACAAAGATAGAAAGAAGATACAGATAGATTGGTGACTGAAGCTCAGCTGTTACACTCTTGCTACAGGAATCAGGAGATATAGGATCACCTCAAGGAATGCATCAAAAAGAAATTACTACTTGCAGAATCCTCAGCAGCAAAAAAAGCAAAAACATTAAGAACAACATTAAAACATAAAAAAAACCAAAAAAAAACATAACGTACACAAATGTGCTCCAATAAATGGATTTCGTTGCTCTTGTTATGTTAAATGCGTTGTAGGTCCAGTATCCCTGTTCGTACCATGCTTACTTTCATCGATTCATCATCAGCTTGAGGCTTCACTGCCAACAAGTGGAGTTCAAACTCTTCTTGGCCGAGCGAATGACAGCAAGGGACAAGCATGTCAGTAGTTCCTGAAGGAGTCAGTTTTTCTCAAGTACTGCTACCCTGATTCATATGAATGAACCTCCTCACCAAGTTCTTTGCAAGCCTGCTAATGAGACACTCGTTTATTTAAGAGTGGGCTTGTCTCTAAAACATGCAGGGCAGTGGACCAGGATTGAGAAACACTCACGCGATGAAGAGTTTTTTGTAGAAATCAAGGGTGGGGGTTTCATGATACGGAGCTAGATTATTCCCAGTCAGCAGAAGTTGCAATGAAAAACATTCCTACATAATAACAATCTAAACCCCACTGCAGACCTCACTAACAAATCTGAAAAAAAAAAAAAAAAAATAATGCAAGGCCATTATTTCAAAAATGAGCAGATGGATAAAATAAGAATATGAGATTCAGAAAATGAATGAATGAAACACTCCTCATGTTTAGGACAACTGAGTAAAAACTGAAGATAAGCTTTTAAAACATCAGCAAAGTGAGAAGAATAATAGATAATAAAATTATTTTCTAAATAGGTCTAAACTGTCTGCATTTAAACTAAATCCTTCAACATTTTAATGCTTTTATGCGTTATATTTACTTTTGTGTAACTGCAGTACTTGCTGCACAGGCCACAAATATTATGCCAGTATTGTTTTTGTCTCTTATTTGTTGTTCCAGGACTGTTGTTGTTCATCATATCTGTGGCAAATATTAAGCAGGAAAGAACTGACTCGGCTGATGTGTTGACACAAGAGAAAAGAGTTCCTGTTTGCGGCATTTTTACCTGTTAAACATAACCTGCTGGTGTTAATCAGTCAGAAAGCGCAACACACATTTTGTACCCAACCTTGTTTATGGAAAACTTAACTGCTGACCTGGCATGTTAGTAACTGTTGATCCTAAAAGTATGTTTATATATATATATATATATATATATATATATATATATATATATATATGAAATAAAGCCTAAATGAATTAACATCCTCCATGTTTGACAGAGAGTATCATGTAAACACATTCTCAGGATTCTCTGGAGCTCAATTCTTATGTGACCTCAAACCAGCAGGGAAATACTTGTGTGTGCCACCCGCCTGACACTCTGAGATGAATTTATGGCATGTGTGTGTTGAAACTGTAAAGTGTAAACAGGATTATGCTTGCTACAGATGGGTAAGTGTCTCTTGGTCCAGCAGGTGAAATGATGGATGGCTTCTTTCTGCCTGGAGCACCGCAGGGTGAGGAACATCAGGAATGTGCTGCGTCAGCTGGGTTAAGCATGAAAACAAGTTGAAGAAAACTTGTTCAGATTAATCTACAGGATGAAGAATCCCATATAACACATCTGTTGATATGATTTATCCTTTGATGTCAGTCACTGGAAGAAGTTCAAGCCTCGATTATACTGGATAACACATTTTTAATATTTGATAAGGGATCAAAGTTATGGCCCTGGCGGGAAACTTCAGCAATTCCTCAGATTGTTTTAGTTTTTACATCCTCTTTGGCACAGAACAGGCTGTGTTTGATCATTTGATGTTGCCTCTGTGCATCAGGTGTTTGTTGATTTACACAGTTATTTTACCTCCTGTATGCCATTGTGTAACTGAGCATTAAAGCAATAAAAAAAAGAGCCACCTTTCCTTTGCTGCTTACTGGGTATTGTGGAAATTATACTCGGAACAGAAAGTCACACCCTCAGTGTTTGCTGTAGGACCAGATGCAGTGTCCACACAACGCCTCTCATCCAGCAAACCAAACCTGCACAGACACAATCATGCTGTAAACAGCACCTGTTTTGTTAATCATAGAATTCTGAAGTGCATAGTTTCCATGGGTGGGATTGAGTTTCCATATTTCAGCTTTCCAGTCACAACTGTTAAACTGTTCAATTTGGCAAGAGCTGGGTGTGTATTAGATTTTGAAATCATGGTGTGCTGGGTATTACATATACATGGCTATGTTGATGTGTGGGCGTGAAGAGTGAAAATCTTTCCATCCTACCTGCAGGAGTTCCACATGTAGAAATACAAGTCTTTTATGTTTGGACACATTTAATTAAAGGTGTTCTAGGAGTTCATTAAAAAACCATTCAAACCGAGGTGTGGAGAAAAACTCATTCTCATATGTCACCGTTAGAAATACTCCTTTGTGATCAACATCACATGTAGGCTACATTTAAGATTCAGAAATGCAGATATGAGATCACAAAGTCATTGTTGTGCAAGTTTCTAGACAAAAAGCAATTCTTGTGCAGAAATCTTACCACTCAACTCTATAAATGTGTACTTGTCAAAGCTATTTTTGGAAGTGTCCTCATTGGGAACGAGCCCTGCTGATGAAAAGGGAGTGAAAACGTTTTCCTGTAAAAGATAAATCTCCAAACAAGAATAGTTCACAGGTCATTTAGAAGCGCATTCATTTTGTCACAGCAGATCTTGGACAAATATTTCAAGTTATTCTATTTCTTTTGGGTCTAAAATACTGCAAACAAAGCATCACTGAAAACTTGGTCATTAGGTTCATTTCTTTTCAGCAAGTTTCATAAATGAAAATATTTTCCACCAAAGGGATGAAAAGACCAGTTAACTGACACCAGTTGTGAACAAACATGAATGGCAGGTTCCAGTGTCTCAGTTCTACGTATAGACATAAACACTCCCACAACAGTCTTCTGCACTATAATCTCTGGATTAGTGTGTCTGGATCTATGTGGATGTAAACACATCATTACAGTTTCTTTCACAGGACGACACAACAGCACTGAGATTTAGCTTTGTTGTAGTTTTGCAGACCATGCCTCATTCTTAACCATAAATCAACCATTAAACCCCCCCCCCCCCGTGGTATTAAATCTTACTGCATTCCTGCTCTGTGATCCGTAAACTTTAGAGGTTTACAGATTAAAAATCCACTTATCTTTTCAGAAACATTATTGATTGACAAACTGCTGCTGTTTCCAGCTCAGCCGCCATGAATGCCTTCAGATTCTGGATCCAAACTGAGCCGCCTTCAGCTACAGGCCTGCGGAGGAAAGTCTGCTCTGTTATTTTGTTTTCTGTGGTGTGACCTCGGCTACTTCTGGAAACGAGTTACTCGCACTGTGGTAACAATAGAAATAAAGAGATAAACAGTCATCTCAGCGATACTTGTATGCACATAGTAAGACATGTTATAATAATGTTGCCAAAGAAGTTCAGCAGAGAATTTATCACTCCATCTGCTTTTTCCTTTACCCCCTCCAAACAGAAGCCATGTAGCAAAAATGTTCATTGACAAATGAACCTTTTATAACATTTCTAAATCAGTTTAAGGCATTTTATGATACTTTTTAAATATTTGGCTTCTTCTTTTTTTTTTTTTTTTTTTTACTTTTAAAGTTATAATTCAAAAGGTTTAGATTGCTAGTTCATAAAAAGTTGTCCTGAGACAAAGATCTTCTCAAATTTTTATAAAAAGGAAGCTACTGATAAATCCCCATGTCTGACAAAAACAGTATGTCCTATTTTTTTTCCCCTAAAATCACATTTTCCTCTTTTGATCATAAGGATTTGAAGACAGGATGAAGTCTTTTTCTGTTGACCACATTGAAAATATAAACATAGCAGCATGATTTAACCTCAATAATAATAATAATGATAAGAAGAAATTGTTGATGTTTATTTTTGACCAGCATAGATGTAAATTTAGCTGAAAGAGTCTATATAAATGTAGGCTTGATGTTAACTGATGTAATCTGAGGAGAAGCTTTCCAGTCAAGCTCAGACTGGGGTCAAACCTTCCTCTTTAATTATTCATATGTGAACTGAGCCGTGTGCGCGCGCTTCCTAATAGTTTTTCATCGATGTATTTAGCTCACATCACGGTGGGATGAAGCCAAGTTACGGCAGGTTATTGTACTAAAAGTTGTCGTGATAACAGTTTGTACTTTCAGCCACTGACCCTCCTCTCGCAGTCATTCCCTGTTTCCCCCCCCCAGGTCCCTATTTGGCCGTTTCTGTGGCTTCGTGGGCGGGTTGCTTTGCGTTAGTGGCTCCCTCCCACAGTGACGTAGTGAGAAAAGTTACGGAGGAGCACGGAGAGGTTGCTCATACCGAGCCGCAGGTAGAGAACCGCCGTGGACCGAGCACAGCGGAGGACTTCTTCCACAACTCACTTTTATTTATTTATTTATTTATTGTTTAAGTGTATTTATTCTAGCTCTGTTGAAGATGGACGGGGTAACAAGGAGTCTGTGCACATTTGAAGACATCAGAAATCAGGATCAAACAGTAAGTCACTCCACAACATTCACACATTGTCAGGATTTCTGACTTTTGTCTATAAGGTGATGTTTATGTTATTTGTGGAAGATATAACTGCATCAGCCAAGAAAACACATCAGTCTCTAGTTTCTTCTGTTAGATGTCATAAATTTTTATTGGGTAAAGTTTATGAAATAGAGGTGAAAATGAGCACATGCATTTGAGAACGTGACGTTTCTCACAAATCTTTTTGTAACATATAAATCTTCTCAAGGTTGGTATTTTAATTAGAACCCCATTTTTGCATAATATATGCAAAAATAAAACTATCATATAAAGTCATGAGACAGGACCTATTTAGAACATTACATTTTTTTCCTTTATGATACCAAATGGTTTGATGAGCTGATTGGTTTCTGGTCTTCATGCATCCTAAGTGGTCTACTTACCAAAGAATCTGGCTTTGGAGTAATTAAAGTATTAACCCCCCCACACCTAATACACACACACACACACACAGAGACAAGCTTAGAGTTAGTCCAGATAACATCTGTGTCAGTGACAGGTGCCTTCTGGTCACACCATTAAAGGGCTTACATACTAATTTTGACAGACAGAAAGAGCAGCTCAGGAGATGTAAAATGACCTTTGCTTGAGCAATTTGGTTGCCACCTGTGCATGTGAAGTTTTGTTCAATGGGATTAAATGCCACTGGACTGATTTGCAACTCCTGCTTTTCTACATAGACTTACTTCTCTTTGAATGATCTGGAGCAGCGTGTATAATGTTCAGCATACTGGACATGTCAGCCCGAGTTTAATCATTTACCTCACCTAGAAAGGCAGACTTAACTAGCACTGCTGCGTATGAGGTTGCGGCGCAACAAGACACTTTAACCTTCCACCTCAGCAGACCCCCCCCTGAGCTCAGACATTTCTATTCACTAAGCTCCTAACAGGTGATTTTACAGAAACACTGTTGAACTAAACTGTTACTCCATTGGGTTGCCGTCTTATGCATTCGTGTGAAGAGTCTAGACGGTTATCACTTTCTGTTGCAACAAATATCAAAGAGGTCAAAGTGTACTCAGGGCCGCACCACTCGCATACCTAACTGATAAACTGCACAGAGGAAGGTGTTGTGAAGCAATAAACTGTTTGTTCAGGCTACATTTAATCTTTCACGGATTACTTGTTAACTCACAATTTTGCATCCACGTCACCTAGAGCCCAAATCTAGCCTTATCAAAATCAAACCGAGCAGGCAAATGGTCCCCCACCTGCAGTATTTACATATCTGATATGTTTATTCAAGTCAGACTGAATAAAGCAGCCAGTGTGTTTTATCTACGTGCAGTAAATAGTAATGATATAATAGTTGAAAGTGGAAGGTTAGTAAATTATTAATGGTGATAGAAGATGAGTCTGTGGGATTCCTGAGGAGGAGGACTGTTCCTGATTCATCCGTGGGGGGGGGGGGGGGGGGGGGGGGGGGGGGTTTAATGTGCTTTGTGGCCTGGATCTAAAAATGATCCCCCTGAAAAACTTGTAGCGTGTTTTTTTTTTTTTTTTTTTTTTTTTTTGTTAGGCACTTTTTAAAATGACATTATTATGAATGTCGTTGTTACGTCCCTGTCAGTGAGGACATTCCTCATGTCTTCCCTCATCATCCGTCAGGGCGTCTGACGTCACTAGCTGGCTGGGAATGGGCCAGACATGACATCTTTCCCGACAAGTAACTGGAATAAGTCAGAGAACACCTGGTTCACACACAACAGGGAGATAAACCAAAGACAGAATAATTGATAATAAAAAAGATGCTCTCTGTTACCATGGAGTTTGTCCTGAATGCAGCTTTGATGACAAAAGTCCAAGTAGACTAACTTTCACCAGTTCAAATTCTGACATGATGGTAAAACAAAACCTCTCATCTGTCTGCGTCACAGCTCAGCTCACCTTTTCTCTACAAGCAGTTCTTAACCTTTCACTTGACCCTTCAGTGAGTTTGCATTGACATTTAGGTGCATGTTAGGAGGACATTTAAAGAGTCTGGCGGTAATTTGTCAGTTATTATTAAATGAGTTATTATTTAGTCAATGAAATGTCAAAACTGACAATAGTAATTTCCCAAACTAACTTCCTCTGATAATTTGCTCTGTCAAGCTGTGAGTCTAAAACTTAAGTTTTTCACATATTGTAATATACATGACCAAACAAAGCAGAAAGTCCACACGTCAGAGAGATTTTACAGTTTGATTGTGATGAAAAATGACCTGTTGCAACTTTATTTTCTTTCAGTTCATCATTATGTATTTACCCAAAGTTCACAGTTCCTGCTGATGTTGGGTGTGTTAACCTCTGAGAGTATTGTGCAGAGGAGAAAGGTGTTCATCGAAGCATGCATTAATTACTGTCAACTACTAAAGGTGGCACTGCAGCTTTGATTCTTGGTCTTGTTGACTTGGTCTTTATTAAATATTACCTGCTCTTAGTCATGCCTTTGAAACTTAAACCTTATTTAACTTGTACAAATATCCTGTTCACAGTTCGTGCTAAGGCAACGCGGATGTACTCAGAATTTTGACAAGTTGTAGTTACTTAGAAAAAATCAGACAGAATAAAAAGCAGTCTTTATTTCCGTGTTATGTAATGTATCAAAGCTTTCTTAAAGTGTGTTACACGTGGATCCCAAAGAATCTGAAATGGTATTTGCAACGCAATTGGCTAACCTGACGGTTCACACCTGTTGTCTCAGAAGCTGAGGTTCACACTGCCGTTGGACAAAAGACAAAAGTGACGTCTGTGCAGCGTGAGTGGGAAAACAGTGAACAAGGGAGACAGGATGATTTAATGGATCATGATGTGTGCACATAAAAACTCTTGTGGCAATCTTTGTGGTATGCAGGTGTGACACTTGTAAGCACAAAAGATGCTTTACTATTTATGGCCATGATGTCAGATCATACCTCAGCTGAAAAACACTTGTATATGTGTAGTTTCTTTTATTAGTTCAGATCTCTTGGGGGAAAATTAGGAAGCTCTGTTTGTTTACCAGCAACATTCCAGAGTAGCGAGTCACGCCTCAGCAAATTCAACCCAGCCTCCTGATGGTAGAGTCCAAAACAAGTGTGTTCCTCTCGTGATCTTTTGTGCACATTGTGGTGCTAAAAGCTGTGTGGATGCTCTTTGGGCGATTAGTTTCATGTTTCTGCCATTAGGCAGTGTCCGCTTTGTGTTACTGTGTGTGTATTTTCCAGTGTGTCCATGAACACACCCAACAGCTCTCTTTGTCCACGTTCCCAGGAAGGCTAGAATTACAGGTTGTGTTGGAAGCCGAGATAAACAGCATTTTTCAGTAGGTATAAAAGAAAAAGCAGACAGAAAGGCTACCAAGCAAATGGCCTACTGTACAGTGAGGATTAGGAGTCTGGCTGGAGAAGTTTACAATGATAAATTCCTTCTTAACAACCCTCCCACTGTTCTCTTTCTCTCGCCTCCACCTCTCCTTTCCTGTCCTAATCGGTGCTCTCCATTAGATTCAGATATGTGCAACCGTAGAGGGAAGTATGTTGAACAAGAGAACGATTTTTTTCTTTTGTTTCCCTGAGTTTTGTTTGTTGTACTCTGGCTCAGACTTGTCTGTTAAGCTGTTTCCTCTGAATTTTTCTCTATTGTTCTTGTCGTTCTATTTCTCTCTTTGATCTCCCAGTTCCATCTGCCTTTGTTTCCTTATAACCAGTTAATCTCTGAGGTTTGTTTGCTCAATACACACAGTCTCTCTTTTTATAACTGCACTGTATCATAACATTATACAACACTTTCCCTGTCTGGCCTGGATCGGGGGACACCCAGCGAGACAGCACAGGCAGACTGACACTATAAAATACATAGCTGGGTTTGAAATAGTTTATTTTATTGCTCAAAATGTTCATTATTATTTCAGTTGCAGTAAACAGCTATATTAATACCACTTCAGATCAAACAGTCTCTCTCTCATACACACAACTTTTATATATTATATACAAATAAGGAACGGTTTTGTGCAGCTTGCAGATGATGAGTTAGTCTAAAATGAATGAGTTGAAAAGTCTGAAATGACCTTTCATCCCATTTGTGTCTCTTTGGTTCCATTAAAATTATTAATTATTGATGGAGCCCATACTGAATCATTACCATTATTGCTGCTTCCGACCACCGGAGCCACTGCTTTGTTGAGATCAATCTGCTGTCGTTTCCTTTACAAGAAACTTCACCCTCCTTGCCTTCCCTATCAGCATCACTGGTGTATGACTGTTTAGTGGTGCTTAGTGTGGACTGGCTGCCACTTTTCTGTCAGTCTGTCCTATGGTAACTGTGACTACACATGTGGCTTACTACCACCAAGAACAAATGTGGAATGAATAAATAGTGGATTTAATGTCAAGCGCTTTGAGTACCTTAGAAAACACTATATAAATCTCATCCATTATTAAAACCTCTTATAATACCCCCACCTCTGAAAGTGCATCTGTTCTGTCAGTCGCTACAGTAATATCTATACAGAAAAACTTTGCTTATTAAAATAACGTCACACACTCTAGCTGACTCACAACCTCGGACAAGATTATTAACCGGTTATATATGTATATTAAATGACCAGTTAATTTAATCATGTAATTGTGTAGCTGAGTTTGTTTGCTCATCTTCAGTCCCATAATTAGTTGCATGTTTGCTTTTGGTTTGTTTAAAATTGCTCCTTTGTGTTTTGTTTGCGTATCGCATGTCTCAAATTGAATCCACATGAAAAAATAAAAAAGAACAATTTGTGTTGGCTGTAAAGACTTATGCAATGTCTCTGACCTTTTCACTCACATCCTGACGCTTAGCCCCGACACTGTATGAATAAGGGGCCTGCATGTGCTGGAAGAAACACACCCACTGACATCCTGCTCCAGACTTTTCAGCTAGAGAGATGTCCCCTGTGTGACTATAACTCTTTCCAAAAACTTTGATTCTGTTAAAACGTAAGACTGATCTTTGAAGTAGTTTAAACCCCATTTAGTAAAAAAAAAAAAAAAAAAAGAGCTTACCCCCCCCCCCAAAATAAAAAAAAAATGACAGCTCTGTTACTGACATCATAGTAAAACTAAGCTTATTCTCCTACTCAGCATTAATATATTTCTTTTCTAATTACATTTAAATATTGATTTTAAATGATTTTCAAAGGATTATCTCAGTTTATGCTTTACCTTTTTTTAAGGGGGATGAGGTTGAAAGAGAATTGATATTTAAAGTGTCTATGCATTGTTCAGTCGAGACTTCCTGTGCCTTATACTGTAAGTGTGCCAGATAGTTTATGGCTACTGGGAGGATTTGTTGCCATGGAGACATTCTGTCCTAACTCAACACAACATTTCCATGCCATTTTCCCAGAAATCTGCTTCCAATTGGCTGAGAGCATCTGGAGGGGGTTTCTCCTAAGCCCCTCTGACGTCCACAGCACACAATTTAAATCGAACAATCTGTCTCTTTGCAGTGATGAAAAACTTTTACTTTCCTTCTGACGCTCACTCCGCTCCCGCTTACTAGTTACTGCCCCCTTTCTCCCCCCCCTCTTTATGTCACTCCAGTGACTGTGACTCAGTCTCTCCTTGTTTTTTCCCTCTCCTCCTCAAAATAGTCCACAGACACATAACGGTCTCTTTGTGGATTCACTTCAGCTTCATCTCACTTTCAGGACGGGTGCAGACGGCTGCGTCTCACACTCCACAACCAGAGCGAAGCCACTCGGAGCACAGAGCAGCACAGAGACAAGGTAAGAACATCCTGGACAAGATAACTGAGCCTAAAGACTTCTGCATGACACCAGTGCAGAAAGCAGACCCTGATCCCCGGCATTAAAAACAGCAGAAATAGTGAGAAATACATTTAGTTAATTTATTAAAGTATGCCATTTAAGACATTTGGCTTTGATATTTAAACAGATTGCACTCTTATTTCGATGTACTGGGGTTTGTTTGTTGATATATAATAATCATATATGCATTGGTGTTGTTCACATTTGGATGTAAAACCTCAAACAAACAATCTTCTCAGTGATTCTCAGGAATTACCTGAAAGCATTTGTTTTCACACATGCATCTTGGGGCATTCTTGCAAACTGACTATAACATCTGCTTATAAACCTGCTTCATATGAGTTTAATTTTTCATTAGTTTGGTTCCCACACTTACAATGTCTGAAAACAGGCATTATTCTGTTTAAAACTGACAACAGCACCACTGCCATGGAGTTGCATAATGTCTCTCCAGCATGTCCTGCATCCCTCTCTCTACGTGCAAATGATTTGCCAAGTCTGTCCACCCATTCCAGAGAAGCACCAGATGTTTATGGGTTAGTCAGTCTCTTTAGTAATAGCTAATAAATGTTTTTATTTCCTCCCTGGGTAATTTTCTTATGACAGGACTGTATGTTCATGCATAGCTTTGCCAGCTTAATTGCATCATTCAGTCAAACATTCCAGACGAGTGTTTCATAACAAAGATGAAACAGACGGACGACTGGCTGTTTTGTTTTGTCATATTTATCTAAAATAACTGCTTGGATTATCTTTACTTATTATGTATTGGAAAGTATTAGGCAAGGTAAGTTTATTTGTATTGCACCTCTCATGAACAAAACCATTTGAAGTGCTTTACATAAGACATTAAAAACATTACAGATGGAGTAAAGAAGCATAAAGGACAACATCAAATAGCAAAAATCAGAATAAAATCGTAAATTAAGTTAAATATTTAAAAACAAGATCCGTTAAGTTACTGTGCAGATTTCATGCATGGGAGCATGACAAAAGAAATGTTTTTAAACCTGGATTTAAAAGTGTCTACATTGGGTGAGAGTTTAATCTCCATTTTACACCCTCTCACACAACACAGTAGGTGCCTCATTGTTAACTCCTGTCCACTCTGATCCACAGCCAATCGGACGGGCTTTTGCAGTAGTGCAACCCACCAGCGACAGGACAGCTTTGAACCCCGAACCGGTGAAGTCAACAGAGGAACAGGTGGAGATCATCAAGGTGGGTGTGACAAATTCCCCGCTGGTGGAACTAGACGTGACTATCGTTTGGTTTTATAATGAGTGTTGAACATCAATGTGCTTCCTTGGTTTAGGTTTATTTGGAGGCTCACAAAAGCGAACAGCAGAAACAACAACAGACTCTGAAGATGCTGTCAGATGAAGTTTCGCAGATACAGGAGGTGAGTTTCTGGACAGCATAAAGCTCTCACTTGTTCATAGATAAACACAGAAACACGACAGTCAATCCACCTTGGTTATCAGATAATGTAAGCATTTGCATGTTTGCTCTCATTCTTCTATCTGCTTCCTCCTTATTTTCTCTGCTGATGAAATTCTGGTTTTCATCATTTACAGGAGGATTAAATGCATGTTTAAAAACTACCTCCATTATTTAACCGTTTATACATTAAATTAATACATGTATGTGTAAATAAAATGATTAAAACTCATCTACAATATTTAAAAGCTACTTTCATACTAGTGCATCAGTAATACTCCAAGTATTTACCATTTACACACAGATCACAGACAGGGTCTGATGTGGGTGAATGGGAATACGTATATATACTTAGTTCAAATGGACTTTGAAGGCAATTCTGAATTGGTTTCATTTTGTACAAGTGAGGTTTAAGTTTGGAACTTTAGCTTGAAAGTATTTTAATTGGGATAAAGTTACTTTTACTTAGTGTAAGAAAAAAGACAGGAGCATGGTGTGGTGTTTAGCTTTAGTTTAACTGGTTAAGGTTCAGATCCTGGCCTAGTGCCTTTTGCTGCACGCCACCTCCTTTTTGTGACCATTTCCTCTCCTGTTACTGGAAAATAAAAATTAAAAAAAGAAAGACAGCAAGCATTTTCATGATATCAATAAAGAAAAAATATGTGCGTGTGTTTTATTCAGGTGAGATATTGCCTTAAAACTCTGAGGGAGCAGATGGCAGCCAAAAATAAGGTAACCATATTTTGTTATTGTTACCTTCACATCCTGCACGCTTGATGGCATTTCCTTCACCTTGCTCATCTCCATTATTTAAGCTTCTTTGCTGACTTCCTTCTTTTCTCTCCTCAGCTGCACACAAACGGGTGGAAGGTCAGTAATCCGTTCAGAAAGAACGTGTCGACTGCTCCCAAAGGAGGAGACAAGGCTGACGGGCAGGTGAGCAGGCTCTTCAATAAACCAACACCATTCAGGCGGTTGTATATAATGTATATTGCGTGTGAGTTTAATCTGTGTCAGGTCACTGCATGTATTAAATTTCATGTGTATGTCATCACCCCTGCTAACTGAACTAGCTAAGTGCTTTCATATGACGCTTGTAAAACTATCACCTCCCAGAGGTGCACAGATAGTTGGAAGGGTTCATCGAAACAGACAAACAGAGATGTGATCTGTGGGGGAAAAACAGAAATGATGGTGAAAGAGTAAATATGTTTATAGCCCCCCCCAGGGTATAAATGTACAGAAGAGCTGTTCTAGCACACTCTGTTCCTCTGCCTGCTGATGTTGTTTTCAGGCCCTCCTCATTCCACAAATGCGTCACCCTATAATAATTTTGTTTTCCCCACACTTTGAGCATCCATTTTTATTTGCATGCTGGTAATGCTTTACCAAAGTGTAAACACCAGTGCCTTTTTATTTGGTCTGTTTTTATGCCAATTTTAGTTTTACCTTTGACTCACTTCGCAGCTTACTTGGATAGAGTAAGCGTTGTAGAAATAGGAGGGAAACACTGGTCATGTTCCAACTTCTCAAGTGACGCACGCTGACACGCCTGTTTTCTTTATTACAGCCAAACCCAGAAAGCCTGGTCAAAACTATAACAAGATTTTTATTACATCATCCTAAAAGCATCTATCTAACCCTACTGCTGCCAATCTCTATCTGTTAGGATCCAGATGATGAAGCAGAGAGAAACAAGCTAAGAGAAGTCAGTAAGCGTTTATATGCCCAGCTGCAGGAAGCGGAGAAGAAACACCAGGAAGAGAGAGAAAAGCTGCAGGTAACTTATTGACATTCTTCATGTCTTATTGCCATAAATTCAATTAGAAAGAAAGCCACATTTTAAATAAACCAAACTCTCCTGTCTCCTCCAGGCTGAAGGTAGTAGGCTTAGGGATTGTCTGAGCAACCAGGAGGAGAAGTTGAGGACTGCAGAAGAAGCCAGTGAGAGGAAAGACAAGCGAATTGAAGAGCTGCAGAGGCTGCTGGGAGGGATGGAGCAGGAGAGCGCCACCCTGAGGGAGGCCATTCGCAGCCGGGAAGACGAACTGCGCGAGCTGCGAAAGATTAGAGAGGAAGGCCACAAGGATGAGCAAAGGTCAGCCCCAAAAACGCATCAAATATATCATCTTTATCAATCAAAGACAGTACAGCGTACTGTAACGGTATGTGTGTTTTCAGGGCTGAACAGTTGGAGAAGGAGGTGGCAATTCTCAAGGAAAAAATCCACCATCTGGATGACATGCTGAAAAGCCAGCAGAGAAAAGTCAGACACATGATTGAGCAGGTGAGAAGCTCACACGCGAGGCTACATAAACATAGCACACTTTAACATTGTTTTCTCTTCATGCAGAGTTCACTCATTGTTTGACTGTGTTTGCTTGTTTTTAGCTCCAGAACTCACGCATGGTGATCCAGGAGCGAGACCGCGTAATCAAAGAGCTGGAGGAGAAAGTGGCGTTTTTGGAGGGCGAGGTGAGGCCACTCTTCGAAAATATCTTTGGAATTTCAGAAGAATTTAAAGTGACTATTCAGAGTAAATAATGGAGAAAGGGAAAAGATGAAAGAAAACGATCCAGTCTGATATCTGCTAAGAGAACGAAGAGGAAAGATCCTGTCGGTTTAGGGCACACTCATACACACATTCCTTCTGTGGCTGATATTTGTGTGTGTGTAATCTTTGAAACCTCCCTGTATGTGCAGAATCGAGAAATGAAAGACCAGATAGACTACTTCCTGGGTGGACAAAGGTCAAATTCCTACCTTTCATCAGAGCACAACCCCCAAATTGTTTACAGGTATCTTATTTTCCCATTTTCTTTAAATCGTTAATAATAATATAAACCTTGCTAACTTCAGATAAATCTTGCATGACCTTATTTTACTTTTGCAAGTCTTACAAAAATCCGCATTTGTTTTTATTTTGAAATGAGCCCAAATTAATTTTAACAAATAATCTTTTTTCTCACTGAAAGCAACTCTTTTCTTCTTGTTGCAGTAAACCACTCAAACCATCCAACTCCTCTAACAAGCCACTCCCTTTCATCAAAGTCATTGAGATAAAGTCATGAAGCGCTTGTGCAGATCAGGCGAGGCCCAGAACCGCAAAACAGACTGAATTCAGACAGCAGCTCAACAAACTACCACATCAGACTGAGTGAATATCATAGAGATCGGACCTGAGCCTTCCTACTCTGCAACTGTAAAGGTTCCACTAATGGGTATATGAAGGACACAGTGGGGTGTCTGGCAGGCCTTCATTGTGCTTGTATGTAATGATTGTGTAACTGCTTTAGTGTTCAACTTTCCTGGCCTCATTTTGATCATTCGCTTTGACCTTTGAGTTTATGAGGTTGTTTTGTCAAAACACAACTGTTGATGGCACATCATCCTCCAAGCTTATGACGTCATGAAGTCCATAAACAGTAATGTAGCATGAATATACTGTAGCTAACTGCACTGACATGCAAAGCCATTAACTAAATCATGTCTTTGTACTCATTAGTCACTCATCCATGACTCTGTTCACATTCATGTGAATGGTATGATACATTTATGTGTAAATACTGTCCATGTAATTATGACAAAACCCTGTTGTGATTTGGTTGTTTATTATTATTTTTTCTGGTTCTTTGAAATTCTATAAATAACTGAATGACCCCCATAACAGTAGGGCACTCTGTGAAACTGTGGAAGTGCAGATGTAAAATTGAAGATGTTTGAAGCATTGCTGCTTCATTGGTGACTTTGCTCTCAATACATCCAGCATTTCAGACCCCCTATATGTTGTACATATTGTGTTCATTTTTAACAAACTTTTCTCTGTATTTATTTATATTGAATATCCTCTTAACTGGAAGAGCTTTTGTATAAAGTACGTCCTAATCTGTTATCTGTGTTTGTCGTTTTGTAAATAAATGCTTTAAATTTAAATTCTGCTTCTTATTTACTGTTTCCAAGTAAATCAGTGGATTACAATGAAAGTGGTACCCTCTGCTGGCCACCATGCAAACTATAAATTACTAAGCGCTGACCTTCACATGACCACACTTATGACCTTGTTGGTCAAACACAGAGCCAATGAACATCTGGGTTACTGTAAAAAAAAAAATGTGTGTCATCTGATTACAGCTATTTAAAATAACAGATGAGTGTACTTGTTTTTAACAAAAGATGTTGAAGAAAACAAATGACTATGAAAGGAGCAGATTGAGGGAAAATTTAACCGCCCTGAGTTTACATTACTGTAACACACTGTGCACTTTTTTTTGTGTTACACTAAATCAAAACTAAGAACACTCAGAAATCAACAGCTGTCCATTTCTGATAAATTTTGAATATGGCTGCTTAAGTTGATGATTGATTATGAATGTTTTCTTCTTAAAATGACATCTAGCAAACGAAACTACTATTCCGCTTCGCTGGTCTTTAATTCTGTGCAACATGCTGACTGCAGTGTGCATAAAAAGATTAAATAACAACTTTTCTGTTCAGAACAGTTTTATTTGGATGGTAACTTATACAGTAAGACAAAATAAAAAAGTCTTAGACATTAAAATGCCTCCCTGGAAATCTTTAATGCCAGATAAGACAGACATAGCTCAGATAACAGTTGGCATGTCCAAACGGGTTGAGAAAGAGACATCCTGAGGCCACACCTTACATCCAAGACACATTAATGCGTTGCAATACTGTTAGGATACATTGCACTGACGTAGCTGATTGGACAAAGAAAAGCACTTCATCATCACATTTCCTGGAAACAAGTATGGCTTCTGTAACACAAGAACTTAAAATAATAAGCTGCTGAACTCACAGCTTAAAGCAACAAAAACAAAAAAAAAAAAAAAAAACAGAAAAAATATGGCAAATAGTAGAAAATAACTGAAAAACTGTTTTTTGTTCTCAGTGTAAAACAATCTGCTTTACAAACACTTAACTATTAGTTTAACATAGTTAATTTCAACATCTATGCATAGGCCATTACATTGTGCAATAAATACTGATTGTCCTATATGATTGCATAGCCCCATAGCAGTGTTTCTGTTTTGGTCAAATCAACCATACTTTCTATTATACTCTTTAACCTGTTAAAGCACTCATACATGCAATAATACAGGATATAAGCATAAGCTTTACTTAGGCAAATAAGTACTTCAACAGTAGTCTGATATGTACTATTCTGTGATCCAGGCAGCACATGTTAGCATACAAAGGCAGTGTTTTGTTTTTTTTTCTCTAAAACTATGAAACGACTGTGACCCACCGCTGTCCTTATAGGCACATATCATTGGCAGCACCACTTCCTTGACCTCTCTTTTTTTATTAGATAGACTCAACCAAAATCAGAGAGTGCTGTCCAGAGTGTTGTAGTTGTCTTTGAAGTTCTTCAGCTCCAGGAAGTTCCTGGGCCTCTTGCTACGCTGCTGCATTGAAGACATGAGGTAGGAGGTTTGGGTTGGGGGTGAAGAGCAGATGCTTGTAGACTCTGTGGTGCTGGTCAGGTCCTTGGCTGCAGCTTGATAGTTCTGGCTCAGAGAATTGTTGCTGCTACGAGACTTAACACTGAAACAATGCACGGAAAATCTGATTATTACCTCTGCTTGATCAACATTCCAAGTTGGGATTAGCATAAAAGAGAAGCCACACAAGGGGAATGCTTGTGTTTACTTACATAGAGGCCAGGTCAGTGAGAGCTTCCTGATATTTTAAAAAGTCCGCCTCACCAAAAGCCTAAGGACAAAAACAAGCACAACATCAGAGAAAATGTACATCTTTGCAAAATCAAACATGTTCTCAAGGCAAACATCCTCCGTAACATCAAGATAAAGTGCGGACACGTTCCGCTCATCCTCCCACCTGTCAGCGCTTAATTTTAAAAAAGCAGGTTGGACTAAACAGTATAAAATAAAAAAAAATTCCTACCAATGCGAACAACATTATTCAAAATGTATTCTTAAAATGAAGGATTTCATATATTTATAAAGTTAATTTCTCTCAGGTTCAATTTAGACTCATTCCGCCACCAATCCATCCATTTTCTTAACTGCTTAGTCAGGATCGCAGGAATCTGGAATCTATCCCAGTAATCACTGGGTGAGAGACAAGGTACACCCTGGACAGGCCATCACAGGGCTAGACTCATTCAGCAAAGCAAAAACTGTTATCATAAATATTATTCTAAAAAAAAATAAAAGTCTGACAGATCTATACATTAATACAAGTATTCAAACCTTTTCCTTTCATTCACATTTAAGAATTATGTTTTAGAGGCCTGTCCAAGACCTCTTAAACTCGACCAAAACCCATTTCTGCATATCTGAATATATTGGAGAAGTAAGAAGGTGCACAACTATGAAATAAGGTCTTTGATGATGTGAGGCAGGATGACTGCCATGATGTAGGGGGACTGTAGGAGACAGGCAGATGTGTGGAACAGAACAGAAAGAATTGTCAAGGCACAGATTTAACTGAACGATACAAGAGTTTTGAGCAGCATTTAAAGAACTCAGAATCACAGCAATATCTATTAGAAACTCAATGAAGCTAAATTACTTTGTGAATATGCTTGTCAACATCTTTACTGAGGTACAATGTGGCCAAAGAAAAGCCATTCGCAACTAAAAGCATAGCGGTCTGTTTGGAATTTGGTACATAAAATAAAATTCAGCTGAACATGGGAGAGGTAAAAATCCCCTAATCTGAGGTCAGTATTAACATCTCAACATCGTTAAACAGTCATGGCAGCATCTTCCTCTGGAGATGTTTTTGTTGGGAAACTTGGATGCAGGAGCAAAGTGCTCATGGTTTCAGGTTAGAACAAAAGATTATGTTATAAGAAAACAACAATGCAAATAATCAGAATAACACCAGAATGGCTTCGTGAGAACGCTGTGAAAATAGTGGGGTGACTCAGCCAAAATCTGGACCAGAACATATCTTTGGACCTAAAAATCACTGCGCGCTAACACTTCTAGTCCAGCTTGGTAAAGCCTGAATGTTTCTGGCAAGAAAAATGGAAAATTTTCCCAAATGAGAAATGAATAACAGGTTTTGTACACACAAACACAAACTGCTGACCTCTGCTCCATGACGTGCTTTATTGTAGCCATCCAGCACTGCATCAATGAGAGAGCTCTGGCTGTCTCTGAGCATGCAATTGGAATTTCGTAGCTGTAATAGCCAGGTCCGAAACCCTTTCCCAGTCAAAGCAGTGGATGCTCCACCCAGTTCACGGAAAGGAAAATCTAATGAAAGAGGGAGGAGCTATTGATTTAACAGTAAACAAAAATGTTTGTGTCATCATGACAATACAAAAACATGATAAACAGAAACAGAAAAATCATACCAGTGTCTCTGATAGCATCCAGTGCTTTCATCCTGTACAGGTAGTCATAGGAACCTGCAACACACATCCACAGTCTGAACAAAAAGCTGGCATGAAAATTTGCCATGTGGATGTTTCATGAGTGGTGCATATGTGTGTTCATGTGTTATCCTAACCAGATTGGTGTGTCTTGTTTAGCCGGTCATCATCTGGAGACAACAGACGAGGCTCAAAGTGGATCTTCTGAACTAGACTAAGTTTGGCATCAATTTCTTGTCTCAGCTCCTGAAATGCAGACACAAAACACACAAAACAATACATCAAAATAACACCAAAGACTACTCCAGATCAAACTTGTGGTGTGTGTTTCACCTTTGGTGCATTGTGGCCAATAGGAGCGTGTGGTCCTCTCCGAGTCTTCATGGCGAGTCTCATAATTTGTCGTTTGACAAAGATGAACAGCAAAACAAAAACCTTGAGGAAAGTCAAGAGTTAGAGAACACTATTTTGAAGCTATTTTGCATTCAATTTCCATAACATGTGGGCTCCTGTACGGGTCAGTCCTTGGACCTCTTATGTTCAACTTATATACGCTTGCTCTAGGTGAAACACTACCGAACTTTAACATTAATTAACACAGTTATGCAGACGATACACAACTGCAGTCCAATGGACTTAATTTGTTAGTGTTGGGATCAAATAAACAAATATTTGATAGAGAGTTTTCTACAATTAAATGAAAACAAAACTGAGGTAATTCTGTTTGGTAGTAAAGATAAGGGGATCAGAACTGGCAAACACCTGAAGACGGGGTTCTTCAAAAATCCCCGACCAGATTTTTGACATTGGAAGATTACTGTAATGATCGTTTAAGAGGACTTCCTAAAAGGAGCATTAAACATCTGCAGCTTGTCCAGAATGCTGCTGCTCGAGCTTTAACTAGGACCAAAAGATCTAAATACATCAAATCATTTTAAAAATCTTTACACCAGCTTTCAGTCACTCATAGAATATATTTTAAACCCCTACTTGTGGTTTACAAATCCCATAATGGTATAGGCTCAGAATACATCTGTGATATGTTCAGAAAAGTTAACTCTTTGATGCATCATGTCCACTACAGTGGGTACCTATTTAAAGGCTGGTTTCTAGTATATTCATAAAGGAGGACGTCATATTTGCAATTTTGCCATTTAGTGGACATTAGGAGAGTAACCCAATATAGTCACTTGCTGAATAATAAACAAATATAGTATTAAATTTCATATATACATGAACATGCAATTAACAACTTTACTTAAGTGATAAACAGGACAAGACAATGATACCAGTCAAATTTAACAAAATATTTCTATTATATAAATATGACTATGTATTATTGGATAAAAAAATTCTATAGAATATATAAAATAAATAAACTAAATAAAAGTCCAAGAATATTAAAGACAAAGAAAAGCATTTATGTACTTGTCATGTATGTATGTAGAAATAAAATATTCTATGTGAAAAAATATGGAAATGTTTTCTTTAACAATTCATGCATCAGAGGGATAAAATGCATACTGTACATACATACATAAATACATAAATAAAATTATACTGACTGACTGGGTCATTTTGAAAGTTGAACACTTATTTATCTAAGAAAAAGTTTACCAGGGTAAAAAAATATTTCTTAAGAGTATGAGTGACGCTAAATAAAGTGGTATTAACAGAACATTAACTACAGACAAATTTGCAGGTCACCCTTTGCAAGTCACAGTCTAATAATGGGGCAGAGGGCCCCTACAGGTCTGACCCTTGAACCGCCCATGCTGTTGTGCCTCCTCATTAGGGTAAAGTTGTTTGACACAATGCTTTTAAGTAGCTACTGTCGGTTTCTGATTATTGTTGCTACGTTTGACGCAAATTCCTTAAGCCTAATTTTTTCTACTTAACTCCTACTGACTGTATTAGAAATGTTGCAAAATATAAATAAACAAATAATAATTTAAAAAAAATCTGATGAGCTCATGCGAAACTATAACAGTATTTAACTAATTCGCACTGCTTTCCACTGGTTTCTTTGAGAAATGTGTTTAATTTGAGTTTGATAATTCATATAAAAATGTACAAAAAACTTACCAGACTTCCGTAAGCCATCACAAGAACAACGTTAACGCTCGAGAGAATACCCTCTTTCCGCATTTTCAATTTCTGCGTTTTTACGACTCAACACGCTAAAGGCCTCAGTTTGCAGTACGTCCAAATATTGAAGAGCACGTGGTTTCATTTAACTGGTCGTTTTAAAATACGGCAAACAAATGTAAAGGGAGACGCAAAATAAAAAGTTCTGTAAAGTATTTACATCTTGCTACCTGCTTTGTTGACTTCCGCGATAGTCACGTGACCGGTACGGCCCTGTGACGTCAACTTCTCACTTTTCCCTGTTTTCAGCTGCCACCTGCAGCTAAACGTCAGAATTACAACATTCACACACAAGCTTCACATTTATAATAGAGAAATGTCAAGTTAAGACAAAGTGACAATAAAACTTCTGAGCTTTGTACAGCTTCAAGAGTTTAATAAAAACACAGTTTTCTCTTTACTCCGTTTATCTTTGTTCTGCTTGGCCGTAAATAGCTCACTGTATTCTCACCATACTCAGTCCTACACCCGCAAGATTGAACGTAAGCACCCGAGTGTCTGTGTGAGCCAGACTCTTATTTGCATCCATCTGGAGGGACACTGAGTGCCATTCTTCTGTCAGGAACATAAGTGGGTGTCTGTGGAGTCGTGCCTTAGCAGTTTACCCCTACTCACATGCTTATCTCAGGCCAGACAAGCTCTACGTCTGTGAGGGTCAGCATTAATTGTGCCTCCAGGTTTCTAAAATTTAGTCCTAGGAAAATGTATTTAACTCAGTTTAATTTGAATGGTACAGACAGACCTCAGTCATCCTACATTTAGTGCAGCAGCAACCACAGTTTCCTCTGTCTCAACGGAAGACAGTAGAAGCAGCAGGTGTATGCAAAAAACCCTGCTGCAAGAAGATGAACCTCTACTTGTCGCCTAAAACTGTAAGTGCAGTTTGCTTTGTTTTTGTTGTTTAACTTTTTTTATTCTTTGTATGTAATGTTGCATTATTTATCTATATCTGTACAATCCAGTTTTTGGATAAACAATGCTCATTCTATGCGAAATTATCGGCAATCTCAGATCCTCTTTCCCCCCTTTGTCAACATCACAGTCCCACATTTTCTTAACAACTGCATGTGCAATAAACACTTTCTTGCTGAACAGTATATCAGAGAGGTGCACTTTAAGCATTACTTGTCCCCTCTGGTAATTCTTGCTCTTTTTTTTTTAGCTTTGGTCCAAATTATAGGTGCTATGTTACTATGTATTTGATACCTGCTTAGCCCAGTTGATTAGATTCAGGTTTGCCTGAGGTGGGGTAATATTGTGAACCTGAACTGGGAAATGTCATACTTGTCTCATGTCATGTAATTATCTCAACTATTTCTTCTCTCCTTTGAGCTATGAAATGTTGATTTCACAAATTGTAGGCTGAAAGAGTTTGGTGGGTGACACATTGGACTGTAGTCAGGAATGCTATTCTGTGAGGGAAGGAAAACAATGACAGTGGGAGGAGAGAAACGACAGAGAGAGAGACTGTGAGGAAGAAAATGAGAGGATAAACCAGTGTAGCAGGTCTGCGTCACTGTACACCGTCCATCATGCAAAGCTGATAAAGGGAGGAAAAAGACAGAGAGAGAGAGAGAGAGAGAGAGGAGTTAGAAGCTGAGGTCATTGCTCAGCACTGTTTGCATTATGTACCACAACAAAACAACGACTTAGGACATGAACAGAAGTCACTGAGGTAAGATACATGTCTTGTGAATATGTGAGTAGATAAGTGAGCTAATTTGTTACTGCTTTTGTTTCTTATTGTTTAATAGAAATGTAAAGTGTTTCCCAGGTTACACAGATAGGAAGCTTTGTGAGCTAGCAGAACAGGTGTTTCTGTAAACTGACACTTGGACTCACCTACGATGGAAAACACAGCTTGAAAATCTTTACACACCGATAAAAAAAAAGTTCTACATGCACTTATCTCGCAGAAAATATTAATAGAACTAGGTAGACTGTGGTCCTTTACACATGTAGAGTGAATGATCAGATTACACTTTTAAGTCTAGTAGAGATGACTGTATTTTCATTCTCACTTGATTAAAGATGGTTTAACAGGCGAGGCATGCATGCTTTTCTGAAGCGTTGAACTCAGATGTCCCTGATCGTTATTGTCCTTTGGTAATTTTAAGGTTTGTGTACAGCAGATTGAATGTAAATCAAAGTAGCTTCAGCTCTCATCCAGTCAGTTTCATTTTACCTGAATATACTGACGGGAGGTTTTTCCATCAGTTGATTTCTTTTTTCAACTCCATGAAACTAATGTGCACTGAACAGAGAGCAATGGTGACAATTTAATGAATTGTTTGTTTTTTTTTTTGTCAAGTGGATTGCTGTCAGGTGAGTTTTTCCTGTTTTTGCTTGGGGTTTAGCTGACTAGTAGTCTTGAGTATGTTGCTTGTATAAACAAACATTATGATACGTCCTAGTAGCTGAGACCTGCTCTATGAATGGGCTGTTTGAATCAGTGCAAGAAGAATGTGAGGAAGGCAGTGACATGTTGCAAAATGACATAACTGACGGACTTTAAAGTTAGTATTTTCCCTTTGTTGTTATATCTTGCCTTCCTTTTATTTCTTCCAGTGGGTTTTCCTCTACCTACAGTCTACCTCATGCTACACTCTGAAATACCGAGTTCCCTGTCTTCTTCCAGACTCTGATCCTGTTTGACCATTTTGAGGAGCCAGAGTGACCACAATCCACATACCATTCCAGTCTGATCTGTTCTGAAGATAGAAATTTGTACATGTTTATGCTTGGCAAGCAGTGGGAGCTGAAGTCAAGCTAAGAAAGTAGAGGCTCCTGAGGACAAAAAATCGACAAGAGGAGTCAGATGGTCCTCCAGACCACAAAGCGGAGAAAAATCAGGAATATTTGAATTTTGAATAGAAGGTTTCTTTTGCCCAATAATCATATAAAGATACGCAAAGCATTCAGATGTAGTGTTTCTAAAGGACTGCCTGAAAGAAAAGTTAAATATCAACTACGGTCTTCGGCTTTCTTTTTGGGTTCTGGCATTTAACAAGAGGTCATTAACTCTGTTTGCTTTCAGACAATGGAGGTACCCTTGCTGCCTGCTTCAGCGAGTGAGTACAACAAGCAGAAGACAGGCACACGCTTCACTGTCCGCTCAGCTAACTCTCCCCCGTACAGTCTCACTCGCAGGCTGGGTGTTAGGAAGAGGGAGACGACTGAGGCCTTTGGAGAAAGACAAAGGCACAGGACACATGCTGACACAAATGATCCAAATGAGGAGGAGGATGCTGTCTCTGGATATCAAGCCAGGACGAGGAGCAGTAGAGCCACAGATCAGAGTGAGGAGAAGGATGCATCAGGCTTTCAAACACAAACAACACTGAACTTTAACAGCACAGAAAATAAAACAATGCCAGACTCTGATGCTTATAAAGGATACGACCATGTATTTGCAAGGACAGAATGGAGGAGACACAACCTTCCAAGCAGAAGTAAGAGTTTAGATAGGAGAATAGGGGCAAGAAGCTCTGCTCAGGGTTCCATACTGCCAGCCAAGGGAGAAGCTGATCTCAGTGAACATGCTAGAGATTTAGTGGAAAAGACAGAAGTGAACAGGGGCCTGTCAGACAGGTTGACTTCTTCTCTACACAGTAAATCTGCAGGCACTAGTTATGTGCAAGATAGGAGCCAGACTTTGGACTGGGCCAGTAGGGGTCAGTCTCTCCCTCTTCGGTTTAGGTCAGAGTTTGGGCATGGCTCAAGATTTACAGAGAATTTGTTTGGCTCTAAAGGTAGTCAGAGTATACAAGAGCGGATAGAGAAGCTCTATGAATCAGCGGGTGAGAAGGCAGCAGGGGGAACCTTTCCTAGGCGGTTCTCATCAAGTGAAAGCAATAGTCCAGTGGAAAGCAGAATATCACTCATCTGGACTCAGAAAGGCACACCAGAGTCTGAAACAGGTCTTTCTCCAAGGACAAGTACTCCTGGAGAAAGGGCAATTACGGGACAATTCAACAGCAGGTATGCAGAGGACACTAACTGGGGGAAAGGGGGGCTAGTGGAATCAGGCACCAAGTCCCTGGACAGAGCCAGAAGTAGGCATACATTGGCAGCTCACATTAGATCTGCCAGAGCGGCAGGAGGCATTAATTCATTTAAAACACCAAGCACTTTCTTAGGGGAAACTTTTATAGATTCTTCTGAAGTCGGAGAACAAAGAGAAAATGGGGTCAAGGAAGAGAGCAGGACTAACCAAGGAAATGAAAAGAGTGCAAATGGTGTACTGCAAAGGAATTTGCACGAAAGAATGGACAAACTTAAAGCACAAGAGAAAGATAAACAAACAGACGAAGGAGCAAAGAGACAAACTAAACTGATGAGTGATGTTACTGATGAAGATGTGTTCGAGTCAGATCCACAGAAGAATACACTGAAAACAGCAGAGAGGAAGACGTTTCTAGAGATGCGGTCAGCTCCATCTGCAACCAGCGTGAGGAATAAGATCAGTCAGTTTGAAGCTCTGACACAGAAAGCAGCATGTCAAGTCAGTTTGCCCAGACGGACCTTTTCTGTGCCAACGCAGCTCAGTAAAATCCATGATGGAGTAAAGAAGAGCAAATCAGCAAAAGAAATAAGTGGGCAAAGAGATGACAGGGAAGGATTGAAAGGGAGGTGGGCAGAAGATACAGTGTTGGGAAAGGGGAAGAGTCCTGGGTCAGAGATATCTTTATCAATGGATCCGATTGGACTTGGGTTTGAGGGGACAGAGACAAGAGGAACTTATTTGTTAGGTGAGAGCAAAATCAACATTTCTGACTGTGGTGAATATTCCAGTCTTAAGAGAACACTGCAGCTACCTCTAAATGAAGGAGCTCAAAGATGCACTAGACAGTTTTACACAGATGAGACAGATTTTTCCAAAGTCTCCCGCTCCAAAGAGTCCAGCAAGACCGATGTGACAACCAGCAATGTTTCTTCCTCTCATACATCCTCTGCACAGCCAAGGCAACACCTTGATATGACGTCACCAGTTAGTGATGATGACAAGACACCAACAAATTCTCCCAGTGACTCACCTTTTTTGTCACCTGCACAACCAGAAAATGCAGCTTTTATCAGAGAAAAGAAAAACACTTCCGGTGCAGCACGAGCATGTAAAACTGAAGATCTTAACCCCACACCTCTTCCTGTGGCCGCCTCCTCCCACAGCAACTCTTCCGACCTGCTCTCTGCATACGTCCAAACAGCCTATCCAAAAGGGAAGAAACAGATGTTGGACTTGACCGCTTGGATAGCTGGTCTAAACCAAGAATATGACTGTTGGAATGCTAATAAAAAACATTATGAGGATGATGATGATGATGATGACAGTACACAGTTGGATGAAGATTCAAACTATGATTCAGACTCTGGGGATTCCTCAGTGACCATCACCAGTAATATTAGTCAGTCAGATCGCAGGAGCTACAGTGTCAGGTGGGTACTGCTTATATGATCAGCTTCCTGGTTTGACAGAGATCAACAACTCATTCATTTATTTATTTTCCTCTTCTTTATCTTTGTAGTCTTACAGATCTGTGTAATTTTGCTGGAGTTGAAATTGAATCAAATAACGACTCTGATGAGGAGCAGCTAACAGGCCGGCGGTCTGCCTCCCTCAGCTCAGATTTGTCAGCTTTCTCCTGTGTGTCTCTGTTGCCCACTGAGGCGCTCGACAGGCTGCTTGAAGATGTCAAGACCCTGGGGGACGAGACCCTTCAGGTACAGCAGCAGCTGGTCATTTATAACCTTCTTGAAAAAAAAAACAAAAAACACAACTACTTTACTCAAACAAGGTTCAGGTTTACTCAGGTTGTATTAACTGTGCCATGTTGTTCTCTGCTGTGTAGTTGCTCCAGTCATTTTATTGGTTCATCATTTCCTGATGAAATTTCAGCAGAACACACAAGATCTACAACATGACTGATTTGGTTTCATTATTTTTTCTATGAATAGGGTTTGAGCCTGCAGGGTATGTTGTTTTCCTTTTAATTTTACTGGCAATCATCAGTCAGACTCCAAAGACTTGATGATGTTGTGTATGGATGACAAAAGCCAAATGCAATGTCAGCAGATCATTTCTAACTGAAAATAGTGTTAAGTTACGCAATGTCAAACAATTGAAAGAATCTAGTTAATCTTGTTGGGTGGTAGTGCAAAATTCTCAGGACCATTTAAGAAAACTATTGTTGGTGAGCACAGTATATTCAGCAAGTTCTTTCATGCAAACAGAGGAGGATATACAGTGCTGTGCAAATATGATGGGACACCTCTCATTTCTTTTTTATTTTGCCTCCAATGTCTTGAATTATAGTTCACCAGGCTTTCTGGAGGTGTTTACACATTGTTGTTTGGACATTAGCTGACTTTTCCCTCAATTTCTAGTACTTGTATCTTAGAAGATTGAGTTTTCAGAAGAATAGGCTTTTCATAAAATATTTTTATTAGTGTTATTTAATGTATTCACTCATAACTGACCTAAACTACCAGTCAAAAGTTTGGAGACACTTTCTCATTGACTTTAATGGTGCAAAGAAGACGAGTTAGGCTTAAAAAATAATCTACAGCAGAATAAAATGATCTGAAGGCAACATTAAATCCAGCAAGGACCTGAAACGGGACCTGAGAGGAGATTATGACCCATCAGTTGATGCCTCATCAGAGGTGGTGTAGAAAATGGAAGTGTGGTAGTCAAATAGGGACAAAAGGCTATCCCTGACACACAGGCCAGAACCCATAATCTTTGAGGGTATGAAGTACCATGAATGATATGCAGATTTTAGGATAACATCCGAGTGGTGTATATTATTAATGCTTAATAATGCACTAAGTAATGTTAATTAAGGGACCGTTATTGTAAAGTGTTTTTTTTTTTTGCAACACAATATTAAACTAAATTTCTGAACTCAATATATGCCTTGAAGAATAAGAAGATATCTAAGAAAATATGTAGGTAGTATATTTAAATAAATTTTTCACATGTTGTCCCTCTTCCAGGACTATGACGATGTGCAAGTGGTGGTTCTCCATAAGGAGGTGGGAGTAGGACTGGGCTTCAGTCTGGCAGGAGGCGCAGATCAAAATAAGCCAATCATTGTGAGCAAATACCCCACTCACATTAAATATAATACTGCCATAAGTACCTTTATCATCAGTTTCTTTGTCTTTTTCTTTTACACTGTTTTCCTTTTAGGTGCACAAGGTGTTTCATTCAGGTGTAGCAGCACAGGAGGGCTCTATAAAGGAAGGAGACCATGTTTTGTCCATTAATGGCACTGCACTAAGTGGGAGTGCCCACTGGGAGGCCCTAAAGGTGCTAAGGAAGGCGAAGAGTCAGGAAATGGGAGTGGTGGTTCTGAGGAAGGGTGATGTCAGCAGTGCCTTGAAGGTTGGAGTAGAGGAAAATAATGAAGAAACACACACTCAATATGAGACAGGTAACAGCAGATGTTAAACCAAGAAATGAAAAAAACTAAACTTGCCTTTAAAACAGCAATTCATGTTAAGATACTGTGTCTATGCAAAACTTGAAGGTCAGCGTGTGTGCGTGCAAATACAAAAGAACAGCAGGGATCTGGGCTTCAGTCTGCAGGGAGGTGTGGGCTCCAGAGACGGGAATAGACCTCTCACCGTACAGAAGATCTTCCAAGGTGAGATTTGGGACTCACTGATTCAGTGCTTTAGAGAAAATCTGAGATAAAACATAAACATTGTTATGAAATTAACATCTAACAGATATATAATTCTCCAATGAAAGTTTTTGTTTGCTGACATTTTCAGTAGTGGCAGTCAAATCAAAGCTGTGCTGTTCCTTCTGTTAAATGAATGATGACATAAGTTTATGGGATCATAAACCTAAAAGTCATAATTTGCAGCTGTAAATGTTTGCATGTTTGCAAAAGAAATTTTGTGTACATTTGTAAACCAAGTTTTGGCATGCTCAAAAAAACAAATCTGAAACTTAAAAAACAAAAGGTTTTTTGCAGTCTTTCTGTACACAGATGTGAAGCACAAAACTAAAAGACAATAAAGTGGCAGTTGCAATCTGTCCCTGTTTTTTTTTTTTTTTTTTTTTTACTACTGTATAATCAAACTATCTAATCAGAGATAATACAGCCTTCTGTCCTCCAGCACTGCTGCAGGGCCTTGAATGGAAGTAGTTCAATTATGAAGACATTTGCATTTACAAACTTTCATTTTTTTGGGCAAGTTTTTTTTTCATAAGGACAAAACTTGATTCACAAACATAAGCTTGGAAATTATTTGCCATAGTTGCCTCTGTTGCCAACACAGAGAAAGAAACAACTATTCATGCTCACATTCACTAGTATTGCCATAGAACATTTCATGTACAAGACAATACAAAGTGCTTTACATAAAACATAAAAAGCATTATAGCAGGGCCAGAAAAAGCAATAAATAAATAAAATTACATTAAATAAAACTAAATTTTATGAGGAAATATTTTATTTTATTTTAGTTCATTTTATTTTTAGAGAGTAACAGTGGTTTATAAAATACTGTTTTTGCATTCTTTTTCCCCTTAGGAGGTCCTGTTGACAAAGTTTATCCTGGTGATCAAGTGTTGGAAATTCAAGGCATAAGCACTACAAAAATGAGACGTCTGGAGGCCTGGACTTTCATCAAAAGTCTTCCACCTGGGCTTGTAGAGGTCGTTCTACATCGGCCAAATAAACATTTGCAAACATGAGGATTATAGCTGTGCTTTGTGGGATGTAGCTCAGGGAGCACTGATGGACAATACGTTCTTACAATACAGTAGCAGAGATGCATTTCAGATCAACAAAGTGCAATTAATCAAGAAATGCACTAAAACAGCTCATAAGACGAACTTAATACCAATGCCCTATAAAGCATAGGAGACAAAAGCATAGAAACCTGGTTAAAGATGTTTTTTCTCACTTTCTTTGCTTTTTAGAGGAGTGCATCTACCTCAGGGCCTGGGCTGTTTTGTGAAAGCCAAAACTTAAGTGCACTGATGGCAAATACGTTGGAACAAGTTGATGCAAATTTCTAACAGTTTTGTCAGAAAAACCTGTATTTTGGCACTTTTTTCCATTTTAAAAATATGTTGTAACATCCTGTGAATAAATGCTTTTAGAGTTTGTATGGCTTTTCAATAAAAAATAAATTAATTGGGCTTGTTATTCTTGTATAGAGAGATAAGAGTGGCTTCATATGGACTTTTATATGAGTTCTCTGGAAAGATCGGTGAACTTGCTTCTACACCTGTGACAACGTTCCTACATCAGTTTAGGTGAAATTCAACTTCAGTTTACACAAAAAGGCTTTAATGATATCATTGACCTAAAAAATATAATTAAAAGTTTTCACATTTTATCTCAACTTTGTCTAAAGGAAGTCTCCATGGCAACATAGAAAATGTGAAAATGTCAATGTTGTGGTCAGACAAAAAAATGCACCAACAAGCTGTTTTACTGCAGAGCTTACTGCCAGACTTATTTCCTGGCATCGGTGAGGAAGTCAGATGAGTTCAAATAACAGACTGGCTGTGATTTAAAATATTTCTTTTTGTTATTCTTCTTCTTCTTATTATTATTCATATTCTTATTATTGTTATTATGATACTGTTCTTGTTGTAAACATCTGACTGCTCATCTTATGGTCTGAGTGACACCAGGTGTGCTGGTATTTATTTAATAAAATCTCATCGGCGGGTCATGCTGGTGTTGCTACACCTACAGCAGATTGTTAGATTTCCTCACTTGTCATTAAAATCTGTAATCTGATTTCAGGAAAGTTAATAACATGTTGTAAAATTAGCCCTTGATTATTAACCTCTGTTACTGCCGCCAGGTCAGGTCATTTATGGTGTCTGTTCATAAGCAAGTTCTAGCAGCTGTGGGACAACATGTTCTCTGTACCAACCAATCCTGAGGAGTTACAACTCCATAAACCTGCCTTCTCTGTGTGCAGCTGTGGAGACAGACGGCAGGAGGAGAGTGGAGAAGGGAGACACACTGCAGGTTGAGGAGTACGGATGCTTTCGTCTTTACTGCTTTCAGTGAAACTCATCATATCATCTCCCACAGAGACACATAACCGCATTAGAATATAGTTATTTCATTTCATCCTGGTCATGTTGAAACTGCGCAGCCTGAAAGTGACCAATGCTCTGCTACGAGAATGCATGGCTGAATTCTTGGGAACTTTTGTCCTCCTGGTAAGTTACAATTTAATCTTTGTGCTGGCATCCAATTTGATCCTCAGATTGGTTCAATAACAACATTGTCTTTTAGAAAGAAAAAGAGGAAGAGCAGTCAAAACATATAATTTGCAAATAAGGGAACTAAAGAAACTTTTTCCATAGTTATTAAGATTTTGTGTCAAAGTGACCTTGTCCATAACGATTTGATGCACAAATCTTAATTAGAGATTTATAGCATTTACACTTTTACTTCTTGCATAATTTCCTCTTTGGCGTAATGAGGTCTACGCTTTGTTATATGGTTATACAGATAAGATAGATCCTGTCATACAGCTTCTCTCATGACAAAGTCTAAATTTATGAGGGGTTACAATTAATTATGAATTTAAGGATGAACTGCTGCAATGTTTTGTCCTATAAATAATTAAGAATGACAAAGAAAACAGCAAAGGAATTGCTAAATGAGTATGTGAATATTTTCACCAGACATGATGTTTAGATGTTTTCACCACAGAAAGATGAATCCTTTAAACCTTGTCATATCTTCTTACTTCTCCCTACTTTCTCTTGTTCTGTCCACCTCATTTGCGACTAAGCTCTTCGGCTGTGCTGCTGCAGCACAGGTGAAGACCAGCAGAGAGACTAAAGGCCAATATCTGTCAATCAACATGGCCTTCTCTGTGGGTGTGATGTCGGCCACGCACCTAACCAAGGGAATTTCAGGTAAAAAAGTACTATAAAAACTAAAATTGGGATGTGTTACATCAGTATATCACACAGTCAGCCATCATTTGGAGAAAGTGAAATGCAATAACAGATAAGCGTTAGCAAAAGAACTTTACTGCCGCTGATAACTAATATCTGCTCTGAAGATTGTGAGCTTATAGCTAGACATGAAAGAGATGTTCGTGTCAAACTTAAGTCACTTGTAGATATTAACGCCACACACGGAGATTATCTGAGATTTATTTACCTTCCAAATAATCTGCCTTTTAACATTTTACTTCTATTATTTTCTCCTTTCATATCTCCTTCATTTAGGTGCTCATCTGAACCCAGCCGTCACTCTGAGTTTTTGTATTTTGGGGAAGGCCCAGTGGAGAAGGCTGGTGCCATTCTGCCTGGCCCAGATACTGGGGGCCTACGTGGCATCGGCACTGGTCTATGTGCTTTATTATGGTTCGTTGTACTTTTTCTATTATATGAATGTAACCATTATATATATAAAGTGGTGGTCAACAGAAATGGCACTCAGAAATTGCAAGCACAGAACAAGACAAATCAAATAAGTAAATACTTAAACAACAAACAGTTGGTTTATCTAAATAAATTTGACAAAGGAGAGCTCATCCCATTTGATGACTTGGTTCATCTGAAACTTTGTGTACATAATGTTTATGAAGGAAGGTGGCATTGGTTCACTGACGCTGCAACAAATGTTTTGGAAATGTCAGTCACATACTAAATGTTTTTCATTGCACCAGGCCGTTTAGACATTTTTGTCACTTCGAATAGGGAATTTGCCTGAGGAAAACATCTGACCATGCAAAGGAATTACTGAAATAGAAAAGTATAACAACACGTTTACACGTGACCAAAATCTAACTGGAAACCTTTGCAGAAGGATTAAATCAGATGCTGTAATTTGGACTGCAGCAAATAACAAAACACTGCATGAATGAACGCAAATAGAAACCAGCAACTACTAGATGTGTACAAAGAAATTTCAGAGGATTAAATGTTGGCAAAAATTTCAAAACCATAGAGAAAAAAAGAGGATTAGGCCCATTTTACATCTGTATTTGTTAATGTATAAATATATATATATATATATATATATATATATATATATATATATATATATATATATATATATATATATATATATATATATATATATACATATATATATATATATATATATATATATATATATATATATATATATATACATATATATATATATATATATATATATATATATATATGTATATATATATATATATATATGTAAAGCCTGGCTGAAAGACTAATGGGCAGACAATTTCTCTTTAATCATTCTCGTCTTATACATTAAATCTGTTTCTGTTGCAGATGCTATTATGGAGTTCAGTGGGGGAGTGTTGACTGTATATGGTCCAAATGAAACAGCTTCTATATTTGCCACATATCCCACAGAGTACCTTAGTTTGGGAGGAGGTTTCCTTGATCAAGTAAGTAGAATAATTGGTGTGATTTTAAATTTGTATTTTCTCAGCTGTCCCTTTGCTGAAACCACACGAGTCCACAAACTCTTATGTAATTAGGTTGTGGGCACCGGCATGCTGTTGTTGTGCATCCTATGTTTGGATGAAAGGAGAAACTCCCCCGCTCCCTCTGAGCTGATCCCTGGCATAGTTGCGGTGATCGTCCTTGGGATCTCCATGTCAATGTCAGCAAACTGCGGTGCAGCAATAAATCCCGCCCGGGACCTCGGACCACGTCTCTTTACACTAACAGCAGGGTGGGGCACTGAGGTCTTTACGTAAGTACATTGAACTCTTAGACAATAGAAAAACAGATATTGGTTAATTATTGAATGAATAATTTGAAACTATTCAGAATCCTGCAGTATTTTATGAAAAAAGACGCCTTTTACCATGTTGAAGTACTTTTGTTTCATTTCTTTTTTATGGTAATTTGTAATATTGAGTGTTAGTCGTGCAATTCAGGTAATTGTTTTGTAGTTACTTTCTCAAAGTACTGAGTACCATAACCACAACAGTCAGCTTTCAACTTGGCCAAAGTGCCTTGCTGGAAATCAATGAAAACATTGTTAGTTATGTGGTAAAAGAGATGCCACTAACATCAGTTTCGATTTTCTTGTACGATCAATAATAATATCCCTATAACTTGTTGAGTTTTGTACACTGAAACCCGTGTGCTTGATTTCATTTTGATTCAAGTCAATCGAGTTTTAATTATAACAACCAGTAAACCAAAGTACTGGACGGAAATAAAAACAAGCAAAAAAAACACCACAGCTATGAATTATGCTCATCATTTCACAAGTCACACCATGTGTCAAAGTGCCACAAAGTGTCAAAGGTTGATCTGAATAAGCAGGTCTTTAGTCTACATATACACAAACCTCAGTATTGCCAATAAACCGCCATTAAACTGATTATTCTAATGAAGTTAAGCATACAACACTTTAAATGCAAAGAGTCCTGTACTTTTAGAGGGATAAATTATGAGACATATCATGATAAGATATAATTAATTAATTTATTAAGTAATTAAAATTTTGATTTATGTCATGAATTCTGCCAGTGATCAATATGACACATTATACACTGGTTTAAGACAATCACTCTCAATCATATTCAATCACAAAAAAAATCAAAATAAGTAACAATCTGTTCATTTAATTAACATAGACAGTCACACATTTTTAGTTTTAAAATGTTCACATTTTGTGAAAATGTTTTTTTTTCTATTTTTAAACATTAAAACTGGATGCAGCAGCAGAGTCTTACATCACACCTTTAAGTAGTTTTGTATTCTTGTAATTGAATTATTAAGACATTTTGGCTTAGAATAAAGCAGATGTGCTTATTTTCTTGTGGTCTTACACATTTTAAATAAGTATTGATAGTGATCAATATTAACAGTTTGGATTAATGCTATTGATTCTTCATCACTGTAATGATGCAGATCAATGTATTGTTATAACCAAAGTGCAGAAGAACTGCAAATCGTTGTTTATATAACTTTAATATAATCTTGTAAGTTAATCTTTTACTTTTACAAGTGTAGGTACCAAACACTGCATATTACATATAAGTAATTAATTTTTAAAAATCTAACAATTGCATTTCAAATGCACTGCTAGCCATCCAACTTTTTCCTATTCTATTCTATTCTATTCTGTTCTCATTTAGCAGACGCTTTTATCCAAAGCGACTTACATATGAGTGAGAACAGCACAAGCACAAAATCAAACAGTAGAGCACACCGTAGGAAGGTGCTAGTAGACTGTCCAGTTGGACGTAGGTCCTGACATGAAGCTCTACAGGTGTTTTTTGTTTGTTTTGTTTATTTGTTTTTCTTGTTTGTTTTTCACCCTTCCAATCCCCTATGTTAAAATACAAAGAAAATAAAATGTAAATTTTATCTTATTGAACCCTTTTGTCACATCAGTCTATGCATTTTCTATTCAGGTGCTTCGATTACTGGTTCTGGGTGCCGCTGGTGGCTCCACTTATTGGAGGTGTTTTAGGCTCCTTCATGTATTTGATCTTCATCCACTGGCAGCTGCCTGACTCAGAGCCCCCAGAGAACCTCCCTGACATCCCAAACATTAGTGACGAGGTCAAGCAGCCAGATGACACCTTGGAAAAAGGATATGAGTTAAAGACTGCACATTTCTAATAGTTACTGGTATTAAAATGTCTTTGTCAAAATGACTGGTTGTCCAGTCTAGTAGACTGGCAATATTTGAGAAGGAGGAAGTGTTTATGTGAACAGTTAACATTGTAGAAATGACTACAAACTTGCTGTAGAAATCTTAGTGTTTCAGAGTGATTCCTTGTGGGAGTAAATGGTAAATGGACTGTACTTATATTGTGCTTTGCTGTTCATCTTGACCACTGAAAGCACATCACATTTACCCATTTACTCACACACACTCTCATGCAGCGCTTCAACAGCTTATATACTAAGTGCTTTGCTCTGTCACACACATTCATATCTCGATAAACACATCAGGAACGTGTGGCAAAGTTGAGTTCAGTGTTTTGCCCAAAGACACTTCAGCATGTAGTCAGGGGAAGCCTGGAACTGAACCTCTGACTTTTAGGTAGTCAGATGGCTGCTCTTCCTCCTGAGCTATAGCCATAAATGTTGCACGCACATGAGCAGCTACAGCCATCAGTAAAGGAATAACAGTAGATAAGGGTAACTGTAAGGTTTTAACCTTAGGGAGTGCAGAATGGCGACATCCCCTCAGGTGCACAGCCAAAGGAAGAAGAGGAGGAAGAACCACGGGACTCCAAAATTGGCAGAGCTCGGTTTCTTTTTACTTAGATTTCTTTTCAGTTTCACATGCACAGACACCATTCCCCCCTTTTGTTTTCAATTCACATTCCTCCACCAGTATATATATAGGCGAGAACCATATTCATTAATGCCCAACACAGGGGCGTAGTCACAAGTACAAATCTTAAAAACATACAATACAGCTTAACTCTAAACACCACTAGAAAAAGACTAAATTACCTCACACCTTATCCTTTTACTTTAATAATCAAAACAAGAAATACTAATCAACACAAATAAAGATTAACTACTTCTTCCCCAATCTCCCCCCCCCCTCCTCAGGCCATATATTTTGTGCCAACCAACTAATTAAGCACACCAGGCCCTTGTCAGCAACATTCATGGGCACGCCTCCATGACACTGCTGATCTCCAAGATCACCTCAGAGAGATAGAGAGAGAGAGAGGTTAGAAGCCAACCAAAACATATACAGAAAAACCAAATTAATGCATCATTCAACTAAATAGGATCCATCTTTAGTGAACAAATACATCAACAGAAACAAAGAAATAAAGGGATATGTACATGTCCGAGAGACAAAACAGCACCTGATTAATGAGGGGATGCCTGCATCTTCCTCACAGTAACCCAGTGTCATTCATTGAAAGTTTAAGTTATGTCACAGAGACTGATGTATAAAATTGTGCAGCTTTTCTTAAACATACTGAAAATTATCAACAAGCTTGATTTGCCGAGGATTCATCAAGAGCTACAAATGGTTTTACACAAAAGAGGAAAGTAATGCTATCAGACTGGATCATCACTATTAGAATGAATGAAATGCTTAAGCTGAATTGAAATGATATATTTGAATATTTATAGTGATTATGACAATATGTTGCTAGTTAACTAACTTCTTAGCTTTTTTTACTTTTTTGTGAAAATGAAAAGATGTCTAAGAATATTTTTTAAAATGCAGCTTTTACTAGTGATTGTAAATAAACTGTAAAATATTAAACTGAAATACTGTAAAATTAGATCAAAGCTTTTGTCATCCTGTAAAACACCAAAATGCAGAGTTGGAATAAACTGAATTTGCTGCATTGAAAATTCCAGTAAAATACTGGTGTTTTGCTTGTATTTAATGGTGAAATTCCCCAGTGTTTTCCTCTTGAACACAGCCAGTGAGAGTGTAGGTAGCTCAAATAGATATTGATTAAGACATAAAGCTGTTTCCATCAGCATTGAAGTTCTTAAGCATATTGATTTTCTCTGAGTAAATTACAGAAGTAATTTTACATTCATATTTTTTTTTAACAAAATACCTCATGTAAACAATATGTACACGGTAAACAACAGCCTAGCAATTTTTCTAGTAAGTGGAAACCGGTGACGTACAGTTACAGTAATGCTCTACAGCAGAGTAATTTCAAGGTGCTTGTTTCAGTATTTCATTTTGAATCTGCTTTGTCCCTTTATTGCACATAATTTCTGAAAAAAAATCTCTTTTTTCACTGTCTACAATATTAATTTCACTAACTTTTGAAATGAAGATTGTACAAGTTTGACAAATAAGCTTTTCCGCATGACACATTAAGGATTACACCAGACTTCAGATGTCTAACATGAAGCAGAGTTCCAGCTCTTCCAGATCCATATTCTGAGCTCATCAAGTAGTCTTGTTAATAACAATGCTGAACTGAATAATAACAATTATAATAATGCTTAATAAATAAAATTAGAAAAGATATGTGTAAAAAAAAAAACAAAAAAAACTTTTTTTTTTCTTTTACTTCTTCAGTTTTATATCAGATATCACAGGCTTGTCAACACTTCCTCAATAATATGATAGAGGAGGACAAAAACTACCAGAGTATTTTTGTGAAAGTCTAAAGTCTCCATATGTTTACAACAGAATTAATAAATCCACAAATACAGTTTATGGTTACAGTATCATACTGCATTTGCATCCTGCTAGTAAATGTGAGTATTTTAGGTGACGTGGTATTAATCAGACAACAGGGGGCGCTGTTACTCAAAAAAGAAATGGACGCGGATACAGATCACACTGCAACACCACAAAGAGAGGAAGGCTTTAAAAGCAATTATAAAACGATGGTGATGAACATGTGTGCTCTTGTTTGAACGAGTATCAGTACATACAAGTAAAAATTAGTCATTAAACTAAACAAAGAAAGAAAGAAAGAAAGAAAATAAATGAATGCAGCCTATTTATGTGCTGCCGAGCTGCATAAATAAAATAGCACAAACATTTTCTGAGCAAACTGATTCTCAGTAGATGTATTTCCTGAAAACATAAAGTTCAGGTGATGGTGGAGAAGGTGAAATAGCTTTGCCTACACCTCCTTTCCCGTCTCCCCCTCCTCCTCTCTTCCTTCTCTCTCCTAATCGAAGCAACCCCTCCCTCATCGCTCGTTTCTTTGCATGCATGCATGAAGAGCATCTCCTACCTCAGTGGCCTTACATCACCTCCGACTGAAGCTGGACCTCGTTATGACCTCCACGTCAGGGAAGTTTCCTCCAGAAACATATTTCTAACACCAAACTGAGAAGGTATGACTGTTGTTTCCTGAAGTCTTGCAGCGGTTCACCTCCCACCATCAGTAGACAGGGTTAGGGTTATTGCTAAACCAGACGAGTTGGTTTCATCTGCACAGTGACCAGTAGCTCTTATTGATGCACCAGTGCTACTTATTCTAATGCAGAAATGATTACTTTCAGGGAATTTTAAATAAGTCACTGTATGAGTCAGGACATTACTGAACTCAAAGTGAAAGTTTCATATCACTTTAAAGCAAACAGACACCACTGGTTTATTTCTTATATATGTTATTATAGCGTGGAAATTAAGTTTTATTTTATTTAATAAATATAGGCTGCAGATCAGCTCTAATAATGTCTTAAGTTTGTTATAATTACTTGCTGACTCAGAAGTGACTTTTCTTCCAGGAACATAAAGCATAATCTTTGGAGGTCGTGTAGACCATGCACTGAGCTGAGTGCACAAGGCACAGGAAGCTGTTATTATTATCAGCAATAATATCTAAAGAAAACCAAATATTACTTACATGCTTATTGTAACTCAAAACAACGTTTCTGCTCTTGTTTTCTAATGCACATTACTTCTGCAAGCTGCAGCACATTGTTTCTCTCACTGTCAAAGGATCTTATGAAGATACTAGAAGAAGCACATTTTTAGGATTTTGTGTAAAAGATTTAAAACAACCTAACTTTAGTAGCAAAGACACACTTGCCTTAATTGTTAATAAGTATTTTGTGTTAATAGGCTGTAATGCCAGTTTTGGCTGTTAATATACCAGAACTGAATGTTGAATATTAAGAGGTGAGGATTATCCAAAGATGGTCTTTTTATTTCTCTGAACTATTCAGCCTGTCATTTCTGCGGATCTGTTTCTTGTACCCTTAATTTTGTTATTAAATGATTTAGTAATGTTTCTGTTTGATATTCTGTCATTAAACAACCACAGTGGCCTGCATTACTTGTGGTTTGCTCTAAAAGTACATGCAAATGAAGGAAAAGAATGAACACATTTTTACAGCATAGTGCACAACATAAAGACAACCATTGCTACGTACAGATGAATGATTACTCAAAACAAACAAAAAAACATTAATTTTGTCAGTACATATTATTTTCTTTTCTAAACAAACTTTTACTCTGAAAAGGCAAAAGGCTAGTTTTTTAATACCAATACTTTACATGGATACAATTATCTGATCATCCTGCAGCTACATCACTTAACCAGCAGCTGTCTGCACATATGCATATCTACAGTTCAACAGTGATTGTTTTTGTCATGCTTAAGATACAGTGCACAGTTGTGGGTAGCAGTTCACAGATCTATACATTATGGTAATGATTTTTGCCCCTCTGAATCCTGTCATGTCAGCCAGATTGTAAAGACAGTGATAAAAGAAAATCTACTTGAAGGCCAGGTGGTCAGTTATTGAGTGCTTTTCACTGGTGTTTTTCATTTACCTGGATGCCAGCTTTAGTTTAGGATGCTGGTGGTCTGTATGGGTTTGTACAAGATGCCAGCCACTGATTGATAACTGCAGAGAGGGAAGGCTGTGACAAGTAAAACGCTGAAGAGAGGAGAGAGGTGAGAGAACATGGCAAGTGACTCATTCTCACTCTCTAGTATCCATTACATGCAAAAGTGCAGTGGCATGCTGAAGGATGGATAACCCTGGTCAATAGCAAAGAGAGTGATAGATTACCAAAAAGCATTTTGATCAAATAGAAAAATAATATTTTGAGTGACATTACTTTGCTTCATTTCCCTAATTTAAAAAGGAAAAAAAGTGACAGACGCAAAGCATGAATATGCTTTATTTTCAGTAGTCTACTGACTCACTCAATCCCCCTTTGACAAATATAACACCTCGTTACAACTTGGTAGCAGCCAAAAATGGGGGATTTCTGCTCCCAGTTCCTGCAATAAGCCTCTAGTTTTTCAGACGCCTTAACTGTTCTTTTGAGACATTTTCATATTGTATAAATCAAATGTTTTCAGTTTCATTAAGCAAAATGTTTAGCTTTATCCATCGAAGTAGAACTCATCATTTTTTCACTCTTCATCATTTTTAAGGTGCTTGTGTGTAGAATGGACTTTTATCTTGCAGATAAGCTTAGTTCTATGATCTTCAGTCCACTGGACATGTTTTTATGCTGAAGCTTACAGATGCGCCATGTCATTCCACCAGAGGAAGCATCGTTTTTGAAGTGCTAGTAAGTATGCAACAAAGGGATTTATGACAGGGTAAAAGACAATGCTGGAACCAGTACATGAAAGCTGATCAGCCCAACTTACATGGAGAAAAGGCAGAGCAGCTCTTTTTCATGAGTATTGATTTGATCTTGGCAGCCTTTAGTCCCCGTCTGCCATGCTGTTTGTAGTATGCATTACTAAACCCAAGAGATAGATGCCTCATCTGTCATCCTCTGATTCTCAGCTTTTGTAATGAGCATGGATAAAATACAATGAATACAAGCAATGTGGTGTGTAACAGTAGCAAATCGACATAAATGCAGAAGAGAAGAGAAGAGAATATGTTTAACTATTACTTATTAATACTTTTCAATCCATAAAAACAAACAATTTAGTGGATATCATACCAAAAATCTACAAAAGAGAAAATGTTTTTCCATTTTGTGTAAACAATATGAAATGCTTAGCATCAACAAAGATAAGATTAAGAAGTTGAACGTGCTTCTAACAAACAATTTCCTAAGTCATTCAGATCAAACTTGAATGAAAAGGCCAGTTTCACTTTGGGAATCACCACATCTAAAACTCCCCAAATCTTGAGCAGTAAAGGACAGAAAACTGTCTTCTGAAGGAGAGAAGAAGAATTATGCTGTTCAGCTGCTCCATTACTGTTGTACAGCCTGTGCTGGAGGAGATTCAGAATCAGACGGACTTTATCGGAAATTTCAGTGTTTCAGTGTAACAGATATCCAGGTCAAAGATAGACAGATGACAGATTCAAGAAAATAGAAACATACACATTATTATACACACATACATACATACATACACATACATAAACATATAAATACTATTTTCAATTTACAAGTCACGATAAACAAAAAATGTCCAGTTAAAATCATGAAAAATGAAACTATGTGCTTCAAGATACAAGACAGGAGTACAGTGATGTATGAAGAAAAGAAAGAAATAAAACAGGAAAGTTAACAACCAGAAAAGAAATTAATTGAGCATTAATAGTGGATTGAGAGTGAATCTGGCTCATGTCTTTAGTCCCCTGACACTGTATTCCACAGAAACAGATACAGCACTCTGCTGAATGTCATTTCCTCATTATGACTTTAACAGGCCATAGATGCTCTTGTTTATGTGTGTGCGCGCGCGTGTGTGTGTGTGTCACGTTGTGCAGAAGAGTTCATGCTTATCTGATTTCGGCTTTGTTTTTCTCGCTCACTAACAGAAAATGAAACCACGACCAAAAATATGCCTTTAATGATTCTCCCCTCACTCGTTCATCTTCCTGTTCTGTATCAACTCAACCCCATGCAAACCTCCTATAGAGAAACACAGTTGGGGTTTTCAGTAAAAGTTAGTGCACAGAGCCATGGCCACAGATGTACATGTAGCACTTCGAGATCCAAGAACAGAGAGTTCCTGCATGGTCTGTCTGTCAGGACAGAGAAACCGTACAGCACCTCTGTGTGACTGGCCTTGACTGGTCCTCTTTTTATTTACAGTGACAGTGGTTAGCACTGTATGGAGAGAGAGAGAGAAGAATGGACCTAAAATGCACTAGAACATTTACACATAGTTTAATTTGCTGTAAATCTTCAAATGCTCAAGTGCATAGATAGATAGATAGATAGATAGATAGATAGATAGATAGATAGATAGATAGATAGATAGATAGATAGATAGATAGATAGATAGATAGATAGATAGATAGATAGATAGAAGGTATTACGTGTTAATTCTTCCCAGTTTATTTTTTACACTGACATTACTTGTCTTCTTCACCTTGTCTTCCCCTCTGCAGACAGTCTCATGGGCCATAGGAAAAGGACACCAGCAGAGTGGAGATGTTCAGAAAGAGACCTCCTCCAGGTCAGCATTAAACCCTTTTGTCATCCATCCATCCATCCATCTTCTGCCGCTTATCCGGGGTCGGGTCGCGGGGGCAGCAGCCTAAGCAGGGAAGTCATCTGTGCATTTAAACTGTTAACATAAAGTAAGCGTTCATATGACTAGATTATGATAAAGGATAAGGAAGAAAAGGGGACCTCATTTGCCTCATTGCCTTTTAGCTTTTGTGATCAAACATGTGGTGACTTGATTATAGTTGAAAAGTACAGTTACATGAGATATGTTATATGTTTTAGAGATATAAATCCACATAGAATATATGATCTAGAAACTCCCATCTGATTATCTTTTTCTCAAAATTATGGTGAACAAGTAAAAAAGCTAAACTAGGAAATCAGAGACCTGGGTCACAGTATTCTGAAGAGTAATATACTTATGAATTCTGAGCAAAAGTGGCCAAGCTTTTAAATTCTGCTGTAAAAAAAAAAAAAAATTTAAAAAAAAAAAAAAAAAGAAGCTTAACCTGCTTCATGAGGTAAACACACGAAAGCAACGTTTAAGTTAAAACTTGACCTTAAAATGTTGGCTTTACTCTTACTGACGTCATCAAACTGTGAGCTCAAGGTGTCTTTTTTTTACAGTCACTTTGACAAAAGGTGAGGAATTCGCTGTCAAAACATGCTTTGATTGCAGTTTACATGGATTTTCCTTGTAGATTTTCTTTTATGCACATTAGTTGTCTCTTAAATCTATCCTACATGCTATGTGATAGAAGCTGCGATCTTTCTCTGACAAAAAGGCTGTTATTCTTCACTTATGCACCCAGGTACACATCTGACGGATTTGCTGTCGGTGTAAATATGAATTGATTGGATTTTTTTTTTTTTTTTTTTTTTTTAAAGAAGAAACTAACAAACTAAACACGTGAAGTGCTTTCTGTTTGTTTGGTTTTATTTGTTTAGGATATCTATTTATTTGTCATCATGATTGGTGCACGTGTCTTATGTAGAAGTTTGGCAGTGAGTGTATGGGATCAGGCACGCGTCTCGCCGGATCAGCACGTGCTGAGGAGCCCGTCTGGCCCCGCCCACTGTGGCGCGCCTTCTTTTACTAAACACGCGTGAGGCTAGGCTGCAGCCCGGGACATTTTGGCTCTTAAACCAGATTTTTGTCTCTGAACATACACATCGCTCTCAGATCCAAAATGGCGCACAGTTTCCTTAGCTCAGTGATGGGATCCTTGCAGAGGCGGTGTCCATGGTAACCCCAACGTGGCCAGTGTGGTTACGTAATGCCCACATTGGCCAGTGTTTATGTTGTGGATGAGACTTGATGCAGCCCCAATCGATTTTTGAGGCTGCAGACTCACAGACACTGTGCTTATGTGCTTATGCGGTGGGTTGGACAGTTGCAACGTTTCGGCACCAGTGCAACACAAACTGGCCATTCTGGTGCATCGTGGTGGTGCTCCGTGGCGCTTTTAATAAATAAGCTTCGCGTTTCTGCAGACGGAGGGCAGAGATATCAGAGTAAGGCACACACCAAGTGTGCACGTGTGAGCATTTGGGTAGGGCAGAGAGCAGGCAGCAGAGAGGAGGGGATGGGGTGGGAGCTGCTAATCCAACTTGACTGAAGTTGGAACAGGATCTTCATCTCCTTGCGGAGATGTGATGCTCGGATTGTTCGGTAATGTCACTGAAACAGGGCACTTCCTACCAAAGTTCTTATGTGGTGACTTAAAGAAATTTAAGATGACAGTGCTGAAAGACATCCCGGAGAAGTGGTTTCCAGTCGTTCTGCCATTGCACAGAAAGAAAAAGAAAGGACTTGAAGGAAGGAAGTCGAAAAAGAAGCCGACAGGTATTGTGCGCGGTTCAGCGGATCATCTGCAGCTGATTTATATGTTCACAGCGGTGTAGTGACTGTCATCCTCACTAAAAAAAAGATGTTTGCACATTATTCAAATAAATTTAATCTCTTAGTTCCATCTCAACCGAGTCCAAGTTTCATTATGTCTTCATCTCACTCACTTCACCTTGTGTCTGAACAAACGTCATCATATTATACATCTGCACCAACCCCCCCACCATTCCCCCCATTCTGTACCACTTATATCATGGTTCTGAGTTCTGATTATTTATCATTATTTATTCAGAGTGAAAGAGAACATCATAGTTTTTGTAACATTTATGCATTTTAAATGACAATCAGTGTTTTGGCTCTGTTTATTTATTTATTTTTTTGCATCAATAGACATTAACCTGTGAAACATGATTCACTTTTTGCTGTTTTCCTGTCATGTGCTGATAGCCAGTTTGTACTTGAGGTGCATGTGTAAGCAAAAGAGTTTATCTGACTCAGAATCTTTTTGTAAATAAGTGGCTGATGTCCTTGTCTCTGCTGCTGGGACACTGATCAATCCTCCAGGCGCCAGCCTCGACTGCTGGATCCTTATTCCCTCTAGCCTAACTATCACAAATCACACTGGATGTGCACCTTCATTCGACCTCCGTTCCATCAGTCTGCCACTGTGTCACTGGCATTGTTTCCAACAAATTAGATCACTCTGTGAGTGTGCACACTCAGGTGCGTGCATGCGCATGACTGCAGATGATTCTTTTCCTCAAATCAGATCAGCCACAGAGAGTGATGATCACTTTTCTGCAGTCTGATCTGAAACTGACTTAACTTCAGTCATGGCAATGAAGTTAGCTTTTCTCATGACTAAGATCGACTGTTATTACATCATGACTGTTATAACTTCAGCCTCTGTTGCGAGTGTGTTGCCCATGGAGCTATAAGGTGTTTTAGTGCAGCAGCTTGTTGGCTCACATGTCTTGCCATGAAGGGAAGAGTGTTAAAGGGACAGGAGGGGGAGTGAACCAATGAGTGCTTTTGATACATTTAAATTGATCATAAATAAATATTTTCTTCTTTCTGCCTCAATTTAAATGCAAACCTTATGCCCATAGTAACCCTGCTACCGGTGCTTTCACAGCGATAAAGCTTTATAGATTTAGACAGACTTGCTGCATGGCATTAAGTCTGCGTCAGGGCTTTTTGATGCCCTTGAAGTTGTCAGAGATGTTAACACTTAGTGGGCAGTTTGCTAAACAGTTGGTCAGCTCGCTCAGGAGTGGTTTGGACAGACAGCCTTGACATCAGCTGCTTGAAGGCTTCATCCGGTGGGGGCATCTTGCCCTCTTCCCAGTCTGAACTCCGCAACATGATGACCTTCAGGTAAAGCAGAGAAAAACAGGAAAGAGAAGGACAGAGGAGAGAAAAGTGTACGATAGATTTTGATGGATAAGCACCAATGCAAACACATGCAATTTGATATTGTACACTAATCACAGTTTAGAAAAAACTGCAACCTCTCAAATGAAGTTTGGTCATGCAATCTAATGCCAGACAGCTGAAACCTCCAAACTCTTCTTCCTAAATGTTATTTTTTTTAACCCCATCATAATGCATACTTGTTCTCCCCGTGTATGCGTGGGTTCTCTCCGGGTACTCCGGCTTCCTCCCACCATCCAAAGACATGCATGATAGGTTAATTGGTCACTCTAAATTGTCCCTAGGAGTGAGTGTGAGCGTGAGTGTGGTTGTTTGTCTCTCTGTGTGGCCCTGCGATGGACTGGCGAGCTGTCCAGGGTGTACCCTGCCTGTCGCCCAAAGCCGGCTGGGGTAGGCTCCAGCTTCCCCGCGACCCTGAATTGGAATAAGCGGTTCGGAAAATGAATGAATGAATGAATGATAATGCATACTTCCATGAAGACAAATCCTCTGTAACAACAACACATTTGATCATCAGCCATCCATAATTCACCACAACAAATTCATCATAAACTAACAATGAACTAGAGCCTTTATTGGCTAAAAAGTCTGTGCTTGTTTGGTGAAACTAAGCACGGCAGGGACAAAGATTTAGGTTATGAGCTGTACATGGCGAGAGGCTTCACAATGCTGCAGATACACAGGAAACCACAGTGTCTTTGTTTGTATATGAGTGTCTGAGTGCTGCCGTGTGATGTCCTTTCCTGTGGCACCTCACCAACTGTCAGTCATCAACCCAAAGTCTTGAGGATCCTGTTGTTTCAGTGTGATGGTGTCTCTGTGCATACAACACATTTTGATCTTGACATTTACTGCATAGCTAGGTGTTACAGCCCTGTGCAAAAACAGGCCAGTTATGTGAGAAGCAACCTCATCACTGTTAGCAGAGAGTCTAGTTGCGAAGTTGGAGGGAAACCCCAAACCTAAATGCAAACTTAAAAGCAGAGAGAAGATAAAGTGCAGGGTCAGGGGGCGAGAGGTTCTCACAAATGAAGAAGAAATCTGACTTTCACTTTTATTTCATTTAAATATACAACTGGATTGAACCTGGGTTTGACCAGACTTAACGTGTCTAATATTGGAAGCAACAAATTATTAAGGATCAGAGGTAAACTGTTGTTATTATTTACTGTACTAATCCAGTTTGTGTTGTGTGTTTCTGTAGAGGAGGAGAGAAAGGTCAAAGCCAATGACAGAGAATACAACGAAAAGTTTCAGTATGCAGTAAGAGCACCTGCTGTTTTCTTTTCGTACATATCCAGAAATATGAACACTGTCGTAAAATTGTGCAACACTTAAAAAGAAATATAATTCGACTTCATAATCCTGTGTTTTCCTCTCTTCATCCAGAGTAACTGCATCATGACATCAAAATACAACATCATAACGTTTCTGCCTGTCAACTTGTTTGAGCAGTTTCAGGAAGTAGCCAATACCTACTTCCTTTTCCTGCTAATATTACAGGTGAGTAGAGGAGAGGGGTTAGAAATCCCTGCATTTGTGTCTCAATGTTACAACATAAAGACATAACGTAAAACATATTATGTGGAACAATCTGCAACATGACCAATTTAAACTGTCTTGAAAAGGGCATGTTTTGTATATGATTTCATACAAGCTGGTTATCACTTTTTTGGGCAAACATCAACTACTCAATGAAGTTTCTCATAAATAAATGCTGTTTTTTTTTCACCACTGTCACATTTAAAACCCTGCCAGCATAGGATGTAGCTTGGAGCTTTGCTGAAATCCAGCTGCGTAGGAAGGTCTCTTTGCATGTGCACATGCAGAGAGTAGTAAGGGTTTTATGTGGCAGGTTACTGTATTCCTGAAGGAAGAAGAGATATAAGTGATTGTTGGAGTTGTGATTAAAATGGAGACAAGCAAACAGATTCAGTCTGTAATTTCCCTTAAATCAGTTGTGTGGAAGCTTCCTGAATGAAAGTCAATAAGATTGTCAGTGGGTGTTATTTTACAGTTTTTTGTTTATGAGATCAGATAGAGGAAGTACTAAATGTGCTAAATCTTTCACTCTTACTTAATAACATTGTATGAACAAACCACTGAAAGTTATTTATTAGTTTAGTCACTTCACCTTGTGGTATGACTCGGAGGATGCATATTTATCATTCCACTGTCTACACTAAATGTTTTACAAGTATTAATGGTTTTCAGAAGCTAAATCTTACATGTTTTAGGATCCTTCCATTGTTTCCTTGTTTTGCTACCAGTATGGTGAAATCCTAGTTTGACCTATGCTTTCATATGTGACCAAATTCATACAAAACTCAGCATTAGCTCTGTGTTGTGCTATATATGAGCAGATAGCAGCACTCTTGCATGAGTGAAAACCCCCAAATCTGCTAAACATCACAACATTGTAGATGTGTTTCAGTATTGTGATGTTTTCTGCCATCTAACAAAGCCACTTGCTGTGGGTGTTAGATTTCAGTCCCACATTAAAGATAAGCAATGATCAATGAGCATGTCAATTAGCATCAATAGACACATTTATTTTTTTATGAGGCTGGTGACTTCGTTTCAGTACAGCATTAGATGTCACTGTCACAGTTTACACATTACGACACTGACAGCAATGGGATTTCGAAGTTTTGTGGGTTTGAAGTTATATTGTCAAGTAATGAAAAGATCAGTGTTTTCAAAATACTTCGTGCCAGCACAGATGTTACAATGTAAATTACAAAGACGGTGCCCAAATTTAAATAAAAGAAATCTAATTTGAGATTTAATGCTTTTTCAGTGTTGTAGGTTGTTTTTATTATTAGATCTTGACATCACCTTCTGGTGCATCGCCTACTGCTTCATGGGCTCAAGTCTGGCCATTAATTCATTCATTATCCTCACCGCTTAATCTGATGAAGGGTCCCAGGGAAGCTGGAGCCTATCCCAGCAGTCTTTGGGCGAAAGGCAGGGTATACCCTGGACAGCACGCCAGGCCATTGCAGGACGCCGTTGATATTAGTCTTTTAAAAAACCTTTAGTTACCAGTGAGTGATGGACGACTAATAAGATTTCACTCCCTTTAGGGGCTTGTCATCTACAGTCTATTTATTCCACAATACATGCACTTCTTTATCAAGTACTCCAGTGCCATAGTTCACAGAATGAACATGCAAAATGAAATTAAACTAATTATTATGTGGATTAGTTTCTCTTACAGACGTCAATAGAAACTTACTTTTTATTGCAAATGCAGGAGCTTCCTTCAGCTGTTTTTTTTAAAAATAAGAATGCATGGTTTAAGTACTTAAATGTTACATTTAATTTTAACTTAGCTACATCTGTCTTTTTCCGTTTTAATTCACTATATTGTTTCCATCATGCCAGTTTTTATTACCAATCAAAACTCAATATCTGTCCAACTTCAAAGTTCAGTGTGTTTAAAACATATTACTGACATAAAGTCCCAGCTGAGTAGGTTCTTACTAGGAGACACTGCATGTATCTTCATTCATCGTAACCTCCAAATGAACACAGTCTTTTGCTTTTGTTTCAGTTGATACCTCAGATCTCCTCCCTCTCTTGGTTCACAACCATCGTGCCTTTAGCTCTGGTGCTGAGCATCACTGCAGTAAAGGATGCAACAGATGACTATGTGAGTGTATTTCTCGCACCACTGTCACAGACACAAAGACTCATTATCTGTAGCAGTTTTAAGCAGCCTTTTGAGTGTAATGCATAGCCAAATTAGCTGTGTGAAAAGCAACTTTCTGTACTGCATGTCTGCTGCAGTTTCGCCACAAGAGTGACAACCAAGTGAACAATCGTCAATCTCAGGTCCTCATCAGAGGCTCGTAAGTCAAAACAACTGAAACCTACTTGAGTTGTTGCCTCTAAAGTTTCTTCTCTGTTAAATTTGATGTGTCTTGGCTTCTTCAGCTGTAATTTTGCAGATACTGTTCATATGACTTGTTTTTGCAGGCTGCAGAATGAAAAGTGGATGTACGTTCGAGTGGGGGACATTATTAAACTGGAAAACAACCAGTTTGTGGCAGTAAGTGTGCAAGAGACACAGTAACGTGCACCGTCCAGCAGAGTCAAGCTTTCTAATTAAACAAGATAGCTTTTAACATTCAATACAGAAGCAGTCTGAAAGCTTTAATGTTAAATAGATTTTCTTACATCATGTGCTTCATTCGGGTCGTGCAGTAAAACTGCTGCAGTTAATCACTAACTTCTTTCCAGTGCCTTCATTTGCAACTGTAAATATGCAGACTATCATCACTGTGTCATTTGTGTTGCCCGCTCTGCAACTGTGCTGTGTTGGTGACATGCAGCAGAAGCTAACCTCAGCTATCTGTTTTCAGGCTGACCTGCTCTTGTTGTCGAGCAGTGAACCTCACGGGCTGTGTTACATTGAGACAGCCGAGCTAGACGGGTCAGAAAACACACTATACATCAATGTCTACTCATAGTTCTTCACTTAGAAACAACAGGAAACTGCATCTAAATTGCTGTGTGTTGTGTTATCTTGCAGAGAGACCAATATGAAGGTGCGTCAGTCTGTCTCAGTGACAGCTGAACTTGGTGACCCAAACAACTTGGCTTCATTTGACGGTGAGATTTTCACCCTCTCATCTTCTCTCAGTTTCTCGCTACGTTCATCCTCCTCCAGAATAGAGAGGTTCATTGTTGCCTTTATGCGTACATTAAGCGTGTATTTTAAATGTCTCCCTCCTACGCAGCGTTGCACATAAATAATGCTAAATACACATAAAACGTTCACCCACACAAACTTTCTGTCCTTTTCTGCCACCGCTGAATGACAACGTATCATCGCCCACCCACCAGTGAAAGAGCTTTGAGTCAGCAAAGCAGGCTCACACACTCCTCACCTGCTGATGAAAATGCATTACTGCAGCAAATCAACACACACTTTGCCTCGTATCATCTTACAAGAGGAGTGTGTTTCTACCTCTGCAATGTGTGTGTGTGTTTATTAATGTATGTCAAAAGCATGTGGATAGGGATTTAAACTCTTCATCATATTTATACATATCTGAGTAATTGGATTTAGTGTTTAATTATCCCCCAGCAGATTTTAATTTAGGTTTGTGTTTTGTTTTTTATTTAATTTTTCATTGTACCACACTCCTTTGGGTGAAGGCGAAGTGGTGTGTGAGCCCCCAAACAACAAGCTGGATCGTTTTTGCGGGACTCTGTACTGGAGAGACAAGAAATACACCCTTACCAACCAGAACATGCTGCTCCGAGGATGTGTCCTTCGCAACACTGAGGCCTGCTATGGCCTGGTCATCTTTGCAGGTGTGTGTGTGTGTGTGTGTGTGTGTGTGTGTGTGTTTGTTTGAATGTGAATTAGTGTATGGGTAATAAACGTAACAAATCATCTTTCTTCTGATTCTGTCTCAGGCCCAGATACCAAACTAATGCAGAATAGCGGTCGCACCAAGTTTAAGCGCACGAGCATCGATCGCCTAATGAACACTCTGGTCCTTTGGGTAGGACACCCCAAACCTCTCACTTTCATGGATCAAAACTATTTTAGGACATGGGCTTAGTGGCTTGAATTCAGTTTCACATATCTGCTCTAGTAATACACTCTATGCTAATTTGAGCTTTAAACCACAGATCTAACTGTAAGATACTTGTTTAAGTGTAATACATACCCCCGTCTTGTTTACTCTGCTAACATTGTATTTCTGTCTGCACATCCCTGTCAGATTTTTGGCTTCTTGGTGTGTATGGGTGTCATCTTGGCTGTGGGTAATGCAGTATGGGAGAGAGAGGTGGGGTCGTTGTTTCAGAGCTACCTGCCGTGGGACCCTCCTGTGGACAACTTTCTATTCTCCGCCTTCCTCTCGTTTTGGTCCTACATTATCATTCTCAACACAGTGGTGCCAATCTCTCTTTATGTCAGGTATGGAAAAAAGGCAAATTAGTGTAAAACAAAAACAAAAGATGCAGGACAATCTTGTGAAAAAGAAATACACCCTTTCTCGGTTTTAAGATTTACATATTGCGACAAATAAAAAACATCTGGTCATTTCTAACCGTTTTTGAATTAGTGAAGATAAAGGATGAGAGATGATGGGGATCATGGAAGGATGGATGCGGTAGAGAAGAGAATACATGAAGGAGGGGGATAAAAAAAAAATGGATGGAGGGAAAGGTTGGAAGAATGAATGGGTGAGGGATGACGATGGATGGATGGATGATGGAGGGAAACATGATAAGGAAGCATTTGTCATTAATTTGAGGGAAGAAAGGATAGACAGATGAGAACGGGAAGGCTGGTTGGATAATGAATGTTGGAAGGAAGGGAAGGAAGGATGAAAGGATCATTTATTGACTTTTATTTAACCAGGGAAAAGTGACGCTGAGATTTGCATCTCTTTTGCAGGTGAGTCCTGGCCAAGTAAAGCAGCAGATAGTTACAAACAGATACAACATGCATCACAAACAAGAGATGAGATGAGATGAGACATGTCATAAGATACAAGGGAAGAGGAGGATAAGGGAAGGGGAAGAAGGATGGAAGGGTCAGGATGGACGACGTAAGGGAAGATGATCGGGAGAAAAGGGAGACAGAATGAATTAATGTAAAGGGAAGGCTGGATCGATGGATAAGGCAGGGGGAAGCAAATGGACAAAGGAAGATGAATGAGAACATGGATGAAGAGGGTGGGGTGAGAATCAATACTGCAAAGTGAGTGAACTAGGTAGATGAAGGCTCACCAGGTCATGGTGGTGTTGTTTCAATTGCTTCCCATCAAAATGGAAAGGGTTATGAAGCCATTTGCAAAGAATCCGTCATTCCACAGCATTTTTCACGAGTGGAAAACACAAAGTCAGCAAACCTCAGAGACCTTAAGCTGCATTTTAAAGTTGCTTGGGTTGTACTTAGGTTGATGATTTTGAATCCAGTGCCTAAGAGTCTCAACTACAGCTCTATTAAACTTAGATCTCAGTTTAATGCTGTTTGATCAGTGCATTGATATCTAACTGGAGGCTACAGTATTACATAGACTAATCAACAGTACTAACTGTGTTATGACCCCATGTTTTAAATTAACTTTAAATGGACTACATTTAGTCCTATCTCTCATCTGTTGGTACAGTGTGGAGGTGATCCGGTTGGGCCACAGCTACTTCATCAACTGGGACCAGCAGATGTTCTGCTCACAGTGTAATACAGCAGCTGAGGCCAGGACCACCACTCTGAACGAGGAGCTGGGCCAGGTGAGCAATCAGCTAGTGTACTGTGTCTATAGAAAGTATTGACCCCTGCAAGGTTTTACTCTTTTATTGCTTTTGTAAATCAATCATGTGTGACGTAATTTGGCTCTTGTGACTGAAACAAGTAATAAAAAATAATCCTCTTTAATGTCAAATGGAAAACTTTTTTCTACAAGGTAATGACAACTAAATAAAAAATATGCAACATAAAATTAGTAATTGCATAAATATTCAACGTGTTTAAGTCAGTATTTAGTAAATGCACCTTCAGCTGCAATCACAGCACAGTCTTGCACATCTGGACATACTTTTTTATAGACACTGTATGTTTGTGTAATGTTTCATGCATGTTACATGTTTTAGCTCCTTGTCTGATGTATATTCAGCACACTCCCATTCTTTTAAAAGGGAATCTAATGATTCTGCTGTAACCAAGAAACTAAGCAAACTAATTCAGTCTGGCTCTGTGCTGGGGACAATTCTGGAGCCACAGCAACTCACTGTCCAGAGGAGAAATTTGATTAAGCTTCATATCTTCAAAACCTAGAGTTGAATCAGTTATGAATGTGTGTGTGTGTGTTTTTTTTATTTTTTATTTTTATGTGGAACTGTATACTTTGTACTCAGGTTGAATACATCTTCAGTGACAAGACTGGAACTCTCACTCAGAACATCATGAGTTTCAACAAGTGCTCCATCAATGGACAGACTTATGGTAAGTAGACCCACACGAGCAAATGCACACACACAGTAACAAAGTGTACACAACAAGTCTTACGTATCTCGAATTTGTTTTACTGCCAGGTGAAATTACAGACCCACTGGGGACACAGCCAAAGGTAGGAGGGCATTTTTTTCTATATTCAACACTTATTGCCATAACGCGATGTATTATTATAATCCCGTGGTCGCCTGTTCATCTTCAGAGGCTGGACTTCACTCCCTTCAACCCCCTGGCAGACCCGGACTTCTGTTTCTATGACGACAAGCTGCTGGAATCGGTGAAAGTGGGGGACTTGCACACTCACGAGTTTTTCCGCCTGCTCTCCCTTTGTCATACTGTTATGAGTGAAGAGAAGAGTGAGGGTGAGCCGGAGGGATGAAGCAATTTAAGGCCAACGCTGAATCTTTCTGATATTTATTGTCTAAATATTGTTTTCATCTGTCTGCACAGGAGAGCTAGTTTATAAGGCTCAGTCTCCAGATGAGGGTGCTCTGGTGACAGCAGCTCGAAACTTTGGCTTCGTGTTCCGCTCTCGGACGCCTGCGACAATTACCACCACAGAGATGGGCCGCACTGTCACCTATTCGCTGCTCGCCATATTGGACTTCAACAACATCCGCAAGAGGATGTCTGTTATAGGTGAGGATGCAGGAGGCCTTTTTCTGTAAATTAGGGATTTTCAGTGTGAATTTCGAATGGAAAATGGAAAAAAACTTCATTTTAACACTGAAATGTTTAGTTTTAGTTTCTGAATTTCCCCTCGGGGATGAATAAAGTATCTTTTATTTGATTTGATTTACACACTGCAAAGGGACACCGTTCTATATGGTTTTGCATATATTTTCCTTTCTTGTCGCATTTTTATTTGAGGGCAAGGGTAAGCCAGTTTGCATAGCTGTGACAAAGAGAAAGGAGGGAACCAGAAAATGTGGAGTAGACTTCTGTAAATGACACCAATCTGAATAGAAGATTCGCACTTAGTACACTGCTGCCAGGAGACTCTGGGAAGTGTGTCTTGATCTGCATTTGTCCTGATTATTCATCAGATGAGAGTGTGGAACCTCTAGGTCAAAGATGGTTTAAATACTTTTGAGGAACCAAAACCACAGTAATAGCAGCATCAGTAGTTTCCTATTGAATGTTTAGAATAGGTTATCAGTTGTTTCTTACCTCTAGCGTTGTCTATAAGGGAACATAGTTGTTAAATCTGCTGCAGCCAGCTCTCACTTCAAGAGCAAAACAAATTCACAAGTTGAGATTTCATTGGTTCTTTCTGTGATTTGCCTTCATGCAAGAGACTGACGACACGTACTACCATTAATACTTTTAGCCTAACTGCATCAGTAGTGTGGCAGGATGTTGGCATCAGCGTCACATGATATTCCTACACTCGGGATCATACATTGTGGTAAATTGTGATGATGTGTCCACTCAGGATGTTTGAAGGTGATGTTTTTTGTTTTTTGTTTTTCTTTTCTGTCATTTGCTTTCAGTGCGTAATCCAGAGGGCAGGATCCGTCTGTACTGTAAAGGAGCTGATACTGTTCTGCTGGAGAGACTCCACCCCTGTAACCAGGAATTGATGAGTATCACCTCAGACCACCTTAATGTGAGTAAACTACAAACCTTTTAAAAGCACTGGTTGGAGCGTGACTGCCATCTAGTGTCTGAAAAGGAGCTTTTAACAGCGTTCATCTTTATGTACTTTCTCTGATTAGTTAATATCTACTTTTTACCACAAACATTTTTTAGCAAAAATTTTAAAGAAAATAAACTAGTAAAAAAGTTTGAAGTTAAACATTAAAATTAATGATGTCTATCAAAGATCACGGACATGTTTGTTTGCTTGTTTTTGATTTTAGGAGTATGCAGCTGATGGGTTGCGGACACTCGCTCTGGCATACAGGGACCTTTCGGAGGATGAGTGGGAGGCTTGGTCAGAGAGCTACCGCGTCGCTGACAAGGCCACCGACTGCAGGGAAGACAGACTGGCTGCAGCTTATGACAAGATCGAACAAGATATGATGGTTAGTCTCTCATCTTACTTTTACTTTCTTTCTCTGACCCAGTTCTTTCATACACATAGTATGCACTGTCCTATAGCTAAAATTAGACTGGTGATTTAAAGAGGGTTAGTTACAGTAGGTTGTATCTCTTCATTTTGTGAGGAATTCACTTTTTTTTTTTTATTATTTTGAATTGCAGAGAGTTCTCACTTTTAAAGTCATCTTAGATGAGATTTTAGTGTTGTTGCAGGAAGTTTCATAATCATGTCTCTTGTGTTTGTAGCTCCTAGGTGCCACAGCTATAGAGGACAAGCTGCAGGAAGGTGTCCCAGAGACCATTGCTGTGCTTTCTCTGGCCAACATCAAGATCTGGGTTCTCACTGGAGACAAGCAGGGTGAGATATGCCAATGTTCACACCTGTCTCCTGAACCTCAACTCCTTGCTGCCATTTAAAAAGTACTACAAACTGCAAAATTCAACCAAATTTGAACCCCATCTTTATGGCGAGGTTTTGCTGATTAAACAGTCGGTCATCTGTACCTTGTCACCACTTCAAACTGATTCAATGGACAAGGACTTTTGCTGAAAAAGGAAACAAATATTATTGTGCACAACCAATATTTAATGACTAAAGACACATATTTTGGGTCCATGTTTCAGAATTAACAAGGTAACTACTGTCACAAATACAACTAGAAAAAACAAATTGTCAATATTTTGAGCAGAAAATGATACAAAAGTACAACCTGAATTTATACATCTCCTTTCCTTCATACAGAGACAGCCGTCAACATAGGTTACTCGTGTAAGATGCTGACAGATGACATGACCGAGGTGTTTATCATCAGTGGACACACGGTTCAGAGTGTACGACAAGAGCTCAGGTCAGTCTTTCTCCATGGACAGTCATCCCAGTGTGTTTGTGCAGCTATATATATATATATATTTATATATACAAATGTATATATATATATATATATATATATATATATATATATATATATATATATATATATATATATATATATATATATATATATATATATATATAAAATTGGAGAAACTTCATTCTATCAAAATTCTGGAGGGTCCAACCAGAGACTGAAACTTAAACCACAGTCAGTCCTGAACTAAGTCCTGAAATCTTTTGTAAACTAGAAAAGTAAAATTCTTTCTCATTTTAGGATTCAGTTATTGATCTCCGAGGTTCCTGAAAGGAAAGGAGGTGTCACAAAGTGGCAATGTCCACCTATCCAGACTTTTTTTTATTCCAACACCTTGTGTGTGTTATTCTCACTTGACCACAGGACAATTTTTATGTGTGTTTTCTTCTGTAGGAGGGCAAGGGAAAGGATGATTAATCTGTCACGTGCCAGAGATGGGGGGAAAGAAGAAGGGATGGAGGGATGGGCAGAAGCACATTTCATGGGTAATGGGTACAAAGAAGAACAAGGAGGAGGTGGAAGTGCTGGAGGAGGAAAACAGCTGCAGTGCAATCCTATAGCTTCAGCTCCCACTCATATGATGGACAACATCTCTGGAGAATTTGCTCTTGTAATCAACGGTCACAGTCTGGTATGAATAGTACGCCCTCACACTCATGTACTGTTCACAAAATCAACAGGAAACACTCAAAAATCTTATAGTTATACATGCCATTTGAGCCACATAACCTTCTCTTATTATGTGCTTTTATTCCAATCTGTAAATTTGACCTTTTACATTTTTACTCATGGACTTCTCTCATCTTTTCTCTGCTTTCTGATAGGCCCATGCACTGGAAGCAGACATGGAGACAGAGTTTGTCTCAACGGCATGTGCGTGTAAAGCAGTGATCTGCTGCAGGGTCACCCCTCTCCAAAAAGCTCAGGTGGTGGAAGTCATCAAGAAACACAAGAAGGCTGTCACACTGGCTGTCGGCGATGGCGCTAACGATGTTAGCATGATCAAAAGTGAGTTGTGCAGAAAGGATCAATGCATAAGGGATTTATTTGCAAGATTTACTTTAATCCAGAGTTTGATTAAATTTTCACCACTATCTTTTATTGATAATGGGAGAGTCCAACCACTGCACAAAGCCCTGCTCCAGCACACCACAAAGACACTGAGATGGGGTTTCTGGTGGCCAATCCATGTGTGTTTAGGACTTCACCGAGCTTGAGACACCAAAGTCCAGGCATTGCTGTCTTAAAAATGCCATTACGGAAGAAAAATAAGTCCATTGATGGAATAACTTGGTATTTTCTGGTAGTCCAATGACCTCAGCATTTGGACACATAATGTTACTGAACATAGACCTGACCAACTGCCTTAACCCTAGATCATAGCACTTCCTCCACAGGCATGAAGGTACTTCATCTTACGCTCTTATTACCCTGATGCTCTCTGCAGTCTGAACCAGGATAAATCTGGACTCATCAGACCACATGACCTTTTCTTGCTCCAAATCTTTATTTTCCCTAGCAAATTGAAGCTTTTTTCACCAATTAGCCTTATTGCTTAGTGGTTTTATTATTCTTACACAGCTGTTCAGACCCAATCCCTTGAGTTCCCACCTGATTTCATCAAACTTTTAAAGAAGAGTACACACATAAAGATTATTGGGTGGATTTTTCTCCTGATTTTCTCCCTTCCCAGCCAAGGACACCTAAATAGGTTATTTTGTAAGAATAGACTGTAGCTGGGGTGTTTTAAGAGTGAATTTGCCTGACAATCAACTCCAGAACAAGTCAGGGCAGAAAGTCGCAAAGTATCAAATGATCACTATCATCCATCATGTCTTTCTGACCAAATTTCTTTTCATAGAAGACCATAGTTTCGAACTATCCTTTCTGTTTTTAAAATGCATTGGACAGTTCTTAACTCAGTTTTAGTAGTGTCTGCAGTCTCCTCACATGTTTTCTCCGCTTGATGCATGACGCATCAAACAGACTGACATCTTTTCCACAAGCACGGGACATGTCTTTCAACATGGTTGTTTAAGAAATGAGAGCCTACACATTGCATCAGTTGGGGTTAAATAACTTGTAGCCAGCTGAAAGATAATGGCCCTTCAACAATTATCCAAGAGAAGGTTCATACTTATTTACTGAGTTAAATCCATGTGGCGACTTTATTTTTGGCGAGGTAGTGTAATTGAATTGGAATGGAAAGAAAGAGGACGGGTTCAGTCACGTGTGTGTTGTGTCTACCTTTAAGCAATGGAAATTCTCAGCAGAAGTAGAGGTTGTTTACATACTGTTCAAAGTTGTGATAGTGGTTGTGTGGAAACGTTGCGCTGGTTGCAATGTCCTCATAATGTGTTGTGGATTAGTTTCTTTTGTTTTCAATGTGACGAGTGTCCTTTAACCCCTCTATAGCTGCAGACTGATCTTTCATTACAAACACACTTGTTGAAAACATCCAAATAACTTTCTTTTTAGTTTTTAATTCTTGTGGTCTGTTTTTAAACATTTCTATTTGTGTTTTTATGTAATTGCTTTATTAGGGATTGAAAAGTAATAGATAATGGTAGTAAGATACTGGATTAATTAATTTCCAGCCATACATATAATTTGATGGAAACCTAGTGGGAACACTTAGTGTTAACAGAGTTGTTCTTCCCCCATCATAATGGTTTGTAAGGGTCTTGTCACTTTTTTGTCTGTCTGTGTGCTTTCACAGCATGGCAACATGTTTACCTGCATATTTCTTCATATGACTTTATGGAATCACAGAGAGGAATGCAACCAGTCCAATAGTTATAGCGGCAGAGTATTTGAACACATTTTCCCTCTGTGCCATACAAAAAGAGCGAGGAAGGGAATGAGAACCCTGAATCAGTAAGGAGGTGTTCATTTGTTGAATTTGAACTCATGTATTTACCTCAAGATGCAAAAGACCAGTGTGACCGTAAACTGTGAATGTAAAGAATTAGTAGCAATGTACCCTTTGATTTAATTTGATTTGTTTTTATTTGATTTGATTTCATTTCATTTCATTTCATTTGGGCAGCACAGTGATGTGGTGGTTAGCATCATCACCTCACAGCAAGGTCACTGGTTTGAGCCCCAGCTTGGGGGTGGAGGGGTCAAATAAGTTCTTTTTGTGTTGTCTTTGCATGTTCTCAGTGTTTAGATATAGGTTCTCTCTGGCTTTTCTGGCTTCCTCCAACAGTCCAAAAACATGCATGTTAGGTTAACTGGTCACTCTAAATTATCCCTCAGAGTGAGTTTTAGTAGGACTGGTTGTTTGCCTCCCTGTGTTGGCCCTATGACAGACCGTGTGCTCGGCCTCTTGTCTGGTATTTGCTGGGACAGGCCCCAGCCCCCCCATCACTCACCCCTCTGAAATGAAGCGTAAAGTAATTGAGATGTTAAACTGAATCAAATGAAAATAATACTGTCTTCCTATAACCCTAATTGTACTGTAATGTATAAATTACATATAAAAACTCCTATAATATGTGTGCTCTATTAGATTGTGAGGTAGTTTAAGCTCTTCTATCAGTAACTCTCGGTAAAATCTAAAATAAATGTACAGTTTTCCCCATGACATCACAATTTGACTTACTCTTTCATCTTTCCAACTTAAGGTGCTCACATTGGAGTGGGTATATCTGGTCAGGAGGGGATCCAGGCCGTGTTGGCCAGCGACTACTCCTTCGCACAGTTCCGCTTCCTCCAACGCCTCCTGCTGGTCCATGGCCGCTGGTCCTACCTGCGCATGTGTCGTTTCCTTTGCTACTTCTTCTACAAGAACTTTGCCTTCACCATGGTGCACTTCTGGTTTGGCTTCTTCTGTGGCTTCTCTGCCCAGGTCAGAAGAAAACTTAATCTTAAGATTGGAACATTTAGAAACCATTTTTGTGATTTTTGACTGTGTGAGCATGTGTTTGTTTGTTTGTGTTTGTCTTTTTGTTGTAGACGGTGTATGATCAGTACTTCATCACACTCTACAACATTGTGTACACCTCCCTCCCTGTGCTGGCCATGGGGATATTTGATCAGGTCCTTTTCATTTAATACAATTGGAAATATTGCTAGCCTGCACCTAGATTGTTGGCAGTCTTGTTGTGAATTGGAGACTTTCCTCTTTAATCTGTTTAGGAACAGCACCCATTGTTCATACAGTTATTGCATCCATCTTAAGAGATTCTCCGATATAAATACTCGTTTGTGAATAAGACTTCTGTTCTGGTGTTATTTAGTATGACTTTTAGCATTTTGCTCAAACTACCAAGTCACTTAGTTGACTGCTTGCATCGCTTCTCTACATTCTTCTTTTAGCATTACGGATCTCTCACTTCCGCCTCTTATTGCAGGATGTTCCAGATCAGAGAAGTTTGGAGTATCCTAAACTCTATGAACCTGGGCAGCTCAACCTCCTTTTCAACAAGAGAGAGTTCTTTATCTGCATTACCCAGGGCATTTACACGTCAGTGGTGCTTTTTTTCGTCCCGTACACCATGCTGTCCGATGCCACTCAAAGCACCGGAGTGCCCCTTGCCGACTACCAGACCTTTGCTGTCACCACAGCAACAGCGCTGGTTATAGTGGTGAGTGTACAGGTGAGAAATCCCAGATTGGTGATACCTTTCTGCAGACATCGTGGCTGTTGTGTTATAAGCACTCCCCATTGCTGTGGCTTGACATGTCTGTTTGGTTTTGCAGATCGTTCTCGACACTGGCTTTTGGACAGTCATTAACCATGTGTTTGTGTGGGGGTCCCTGGGCTTATATTTCACCATCATGTTTGCTCTGCACAGCCAAACCCTCTTCAGGATATTTCCCAGTCAGTTCCACTTTGTAGGTTAGTCACCTTGATTTTGTGTTTTCAAGCAAATATAATAAATCTTCAGCTACACAAACACTGTATTTTTGTGTTTTATGATCCCTCACATGTGGCAATTAGTGTTATCCTATTCAATAAATCTGTAATGCTGATTTTAAACGCTGTATGAGTACAGTGTATTTTAGCAATAAACTTTGCTGTAATGTTTATTACTAACAAAATTCTATTGAAACTGTGTGTAGTTTAAAATCATTTTCACTCCACTAGTGACACTATGAAAGTTATTTAAACACTGACTCATGTTTGTGTCTGTATGTTTGTGAGTACAGGTAGTGCCCAGAGCACATTACTGCAGCCAGTTGTGTGGTTAACTATTGCGCTGGCAGTAGCAATATGCATAGTTCCAGTTTTGGCATTCCGCTTCCTCAAACTGGATCTCAAGCCTCAGCTCTCAGACACGGTGAGAAAACACAACATTTGTAATACTGATGGGTCTGTGGTGTTTATTGCAACATGTGTTTTACTATCCTTCCAGTATGTCAAGCTAGAAACAGACTGCAGTCAGTGATTAACTATACATGTAAAAATCTCTTCATATAAGTGTAATGGACAAGTTCATGAATACCATTTACCATTTAAATGCTGTGTAAAATATGTGTAAATACTAACCTAATCGGTGTACCTAACTGGCACAAGCTGCTTTAGACATATACATTTGAGATCAGTGTGAGGGTGTGTCAGTCAGTCAAGCGAAGCCGCTATGAAGAGGGTGTGAGGAAGTTCCTTTTTGATTTGTGTGCAGTTTCTCTACACATTGAAATGATTTGGCTTTCGATGAGATGAGCATCAGATAATGACTAATATTCTATGTCTAGACTCAACTAAGACTTAATGTAGCTCTAAAACAAGTAGATAATGTAGTAGCTAATGAATAAAGATGATTATTTAAAGGTCATATGACAAAAATGCTAATATCTGTTATAATTTGTGTGATAATTATGTAAATAGATCTTAATAAAAAAAAAATCCTTCCTCTCCGTTTTGTCCATTTTCAGGTGCGTTACACTCAGCTGGTGCGGAAGAAGAGACGAAAGCTGGTCGGTCGCAGCGGCGGAGGTGCCTGGCGAGCTGCAGGCAGTTTGTCAGAAGGCCGTCTGAGTGCTCGTGGTGGCTCCAGGAGGTCAGGTTATGCCTTCGCTCACCAGGAAGGCTTCGGAGAGCTGATCACTTCAGGAAAAAACATGAGACTCTCCTCTATGGCACTGGCCACATTTGCCTCCAGACACAGCTCCGGTTGGATCGACACACTCCGCAGAAAGAAAAATATTCAGACTCACACACCCCCCTGTGCTTCAGGGGAGTCCAGCCCAGTGCCCAGCAGTGTCACTGGGTCAGTTCCACCACTTTCGAGCTCTTCTTCTGTTCTGGGCGGCTCACAAGAAACGCCCATTGAGGAGGAAACGGTCACACCAGCTCAGAACATGCAGGCTGAACCTGCATCCTGCGTACAAACCTCAGCAGCTTTGGCGTCATCTTCAGAGGCCGCTGCATCTCAGGGCTCAGCTCAAGCCATTAGTACTGACATCTCAACAACTGCTGCAGTGAGGCCTCATGGGATAGACTCGACTAGAAGCTTGACATTCTCTCTGGTTCAGGTCAGCTACTAATACAGACGTTTTATCCTGTTTTATCCATGTAACTCTTTTTACACTAAGCTAACGGTTTACGTCTCCTCATTGTCCAACAGGAAGCTCTTGGGGGTTGGAGGAGTATCACCTCTCGTACCGGTGCAACCAACAGTCCAGAGTCATCCTCTGTTGCCAGGGAAACCAGCTAGATTGAGTAAAACTGAAGCAACAGATGGACGAATACCATCTTTACTCTTGTCTACCAGATGTTCGCATAAACTTACAAGACACACTGTGTGAAATCTAGTGCAATTACACAGACTGTGAAAAAAGTATTACCCACACAGTGCTCTCGTCTCAAAATAAATGGATTAAATCAGAGATATCACAAGATCACAAGAGGAAGCAGTACATTTTGATGACATGGACTTTCCCATTTATAAATTAGGATTTTTAGGTTGTGAAGAGCAATCCTCAAATGTACAATGTGCTGTTAAGGCAACTTGGGAATTACCTTGAATGAGATTTATATATATATATATATATATATATATATATATATATATATATATATATATATATATATATATATATATATATATATATATACATACATATATATATATATATATATATATATATATATATATATATATATATATATATATATATATATATATATATATAAATTTAAGTGAAGATCAGAGGCAAATGAAGAAACAGAATGTAAGGTAATTAGTTACGAAAAGACTGATATTTTACAAGCCTTAAAACTACAACTCACAGACTCAGCTGTTGAAATCAACAGTGAGACGATGAATGACATAAAAGTAAGAAATGGTGAGGTGCAAGCATTGTTATCTGTTGACAAATATTGTGTTCATTGTAGTTCTCAGTGAGAACGCTGTTTTACTTTACAAAAGACTTGCAGGATTTGGATCTTTTTTTTTCTCTGACTAATCTGCTACCTTCCTTATATGTACTTTTGAAATTGTTTCAATATTTTTTATTTTGCATCATATTGATGTGCTACAATGGCCTGATTGAGTTGCACATTCAAAATCAAGCTTTTGGTGCTTTGATTTAAAAGTTAGGCCTTTTATTTTCAGTTTTGGTCTGACCAAGACAAATTTATTTTAATGTAACCAAAACACAAAGTGAAAATACAAGCTGCCCCCAAGTTTTTGTGGCTGACCTGGGAAGGCTTCAGAGAAGTTTTGAGAACATCCAAATGGCAGCAAATAAATGTTTAAAGGTGGTTTGTCAAATTCAAATGTGAAACACTGACATTTTGTGAGTGAATTGGTTGTGCTTATTGACACTCACCAGTGAAATATTTAGCTTTTTTTCTTCCTCAACAACAAAGGCAAGGTGGTAGTGGATAATCACGCCTTAATTCTCTTGGTCACTATCTGAATTCTGTTGCATCACGGTGCATTTTTCCTGCAAATGTTCCTGTCACACATTGACCCATTGTGGGCTTGAACAATTATCAAGTAGGGCTACCAGAAGAACTTGCCTTCAGACATCACCCACAATGATCTGGTTGCACTGCATACCTTTTGTTTTTTGCTATTTTGTTTTGGGTTATTTTGGAAAAAAAAAAAAAAAAAATCAGTGTATAGCTCTGGGCTCCCATCAGTTGTTCTTGCAGGATCAGCTTTTTGCTGGAGCATTTTAGTGGTGATGAATAAAAAATAAATATAAAAAATAAACAAATAAAAAAGTTTCTTTCTCATTAAAACACGCCGTCCATGCAAATGTCATTTCATAGCTTGGGCTGAAACGATACTGCAGTATGAAGTGGAATGTGAAAGTGAGACGAAACTAAACATATGATTGAACTGGGGATTTTTTTTTTTTTAAATTCTTTATCTAATGGGATAAATAACCGACTTTGAATAGCGGCTGTATCTTCCATACTTGCATTGATTTTACATAACAAAAAAATATATACAATAAGACAGAACTGAAATATTTATCAGGAATCTGAAATAATGGGTCTATGTTATAATAGCATGACAATGTTCAGGTCTCGTGGAGGTTTAATTCTGACACTTAAGAGGATTTCCTCTGTGTAACGTTGCTGAACAAGGGGAAGAGCGCTGGGATTTCACAATAACGGGTCTTCACAGCCGCCTGTTGCAGCCGCAGGAACTGTTTTTACCCTGCTGTGTGTCTGGAAGCCACGCAGTTGTCTGCTCACAGTTCAGTGTGGAAAACAGCTTCAATGGGAGTCAGCCACCTGCGACTCTTGCTGTTTGTTTAGTGATGGTTTCTGCACGAGTTGAAGTGAAAAATGAGCACTTTTCTCCTTCTGCTGTGTGTTCCGTGGGTCTCGTCGGTTCGTGGATTTTTTGACGGAGCGTGTCCCAGAAAAGGTGAGATTTTAGAATATCAGTCAATACAGTCAGAGAATCTGTCATAACTAAGTTAGTTCAAAGTAAACCTATGATCAAAGAGTAGGCTTATAAAGATTTATTTGTCTGTTTACTTTTTCACTTATTCTTTTTTTTTTATTTTTTTTTTTAAGTTAATGAAATCACAAAGCAGTGATTTTTGTGTAAATGCACCTTGTCCGCCAGATCGTAGTTTCACATTTTCAAATGATTTATATAAAAGCATAAGGTGTGTGTCTCACTAATCTCAACAACATACCGTCTAAGGCCGTTTTATGCCTTAATTTGCTTCTATTCTGGCTTTTGTTTATGTAATTCATTTTTGCCCAGTCCTGTGTAGGCAACGAATGTAAATAAATCTACAAAATACAAAGATTATCCTTTTTAAAATGATAAGAAAATTAATTGAACAGTTAAAGGTTTGTTTTTTCTTAAAATTGCAATTTCTTGCTCACATAAATAAAGTATTTTTCATTTATTTAATTTTTATTTCATTTTTGCCAAATTATAGTCCATATGTTTATATGCACTTTATGCAATTCTTAACATACAATATATAAACACAAAATATTGCCCTCAATAATTTTCATGCCTGATTTTACAATACAGTTTAAATGAATAAGGGTGGCGGGGGTAAGGCACATTTTAATACCCTATTGATCCTACTAATGACTATTCACATTTTTACATTAAGTAAAAATCTTACACAACAAAACCAAAAAGATGTAAAAAGTCAGGGGTATTATGTGAAATGTAAATCTCTGAGTGATGATGGGTATGATTATTGATATAAAAGAAACTGTGGAGTGACTTTTTAAAAGAGGAAGTTGAAAGAGAGTTGATCTTTTTGGTTATGCAACGCTGCATCCTATCATTCTGTACCCAGTGTACTGTGACCAACATTCAAGCTTAAAGTACAGAAATGAAATAAACTAGAGCTAAATTAACACTTAAAGATGTTAGAATAGAGAGAAATCTTATAAATGTTTTGTGGTTTTTTGGGTTTTTTTTTACGCAGACCCTCCTCCTGGTGCGGTAGTTTTATCCCTGGGAAGCAGGCTGGATCTATCCTGCAATGGCGATGTGAAAGTAAATGGAGTAAAGGTAAAAAATGACTCAAACTTCAATAAAAGAAGCACATTGGTTGCAACCCCATCCACTCCAAAAGTTGCAAGCAGCAGTGTGAGCTCAACTACAAGCGATAAAACCTCTATTGCGAATACAGTAAGTGAAGAATACCACTCTGATACTACGAAGACAGAAGTCAACACAGTGTCAGGAGAAAACAAAAACCTCAGTCGTGAAAACATGGAATACACACCTTCCCCTTATATGGACCAGTCAACCACCACAAGCAGCACACCAGCGAGTGAATCAGACTCAGAGGATGAAGAGATGGACACTGAAGGGGAATACGACGATGAGGAGTGTTTAAAAGAAAACAGGGTGAAAAGAGGCATCATGTTGAGGTTTCAGTGGCAGTGGGACAAGAAGCTGGTGAGGAAAGAAGACAGAGACTGGGGGGAAATCACATTTCTCCAAGGTGGAGCTGTCCTCTCTCTGGCCTCAGTGAGACCGGCAGACACTGGAAAATACACTTGTCATCACAATGGCAGAGAAATATTTGCAGTTAAAGTCATTGTTGCTGGTGAGTTGCTGTGTAATGGTTATGGATTTGTAGCTGAGGAGTGAAGTTACACAATGCTACTGACTGAGTTTAATATAAATAAAAAGAGATAGAAGAAAGATAGAAGGTAAATCAACACTCACAAAAGTTTTGAATGATAAATGTAACTTGTAAAACAGGATGTAAGTCAGCCACAGCCTACACACACCTACACAAACAAATCAAAGTAGCTAAAGGGGAAGAGCAAGGCGTTTAAAACTATTCAGGGTTGAAATGACTGTTTAAATATTTAAAAGGTTTTTTTTTTTCACAAGTTAAAGTCATTAGATAAAGAAAAGCAGGGGTGTGATTAGATAAACTATCAACAAACCACTGTTACTTCACTGTTGTACATCAAAAACTACTACTAAAAGTAACCAGTATGTATAAGTATGTCTCTGCATGTCTTCTCGTCTCTCAGAGCATCCTGAGACTCCCAGTCTGTCCTGCTACAAAAAGTCACCAAGCAGTAAAATTCGCTGTGAATGGAGGCCTCAGAAGCCTATAATTAAGCGGCCTAGCTGTTACCTCTTACTGAGCACAAGGTAAGGATGAAAAACAAAGTGGGTTTATTATAAATACAAAGCTTTAACCTGCACAGAGTTGTGGGGGCAACTGGATTATCTGTTGCAAGGGAGAGAGGAGTAACATGTTTAACAAGCCAATAGCCTAAACCACCATGAAAACCTACAAGCCTGTCATTTAGCAACAATCCTCATTTAGCATAGCCAAATTTAAACCAGAAACCCTCATGAAATAGTAACGATACTAACTGCAACACCTCACAGTTCCAAAATTTCAGATTATTTAGTGCAGAACTCATTTCTTTGTGTCAACATGGCCATTAACCATGTTTGTGCCATATTTTCCCTGTCCCTCTTTTCTTTAGTCCTTTCCATACCAACACACCAAAGTTCAACCAAATTCCATGCTCATACTCATCCCACTGTTGGTGTGCCCTGGACAACAATGACGACAAGCTGAGAGTCTTTCATACAGCCTTCTTGTGTGTTACAAGCATAGTAGGCAACACAACCAGCTCCCTGAAAAATTTTACGCCTCTAGACATTTGTAAGTGTCAATGCCACTTAACAATTGTTCAACTTTGCTTTAGTTTTATTCTGATATAAGCTAAATCTACGCTAACCATGTACTTTCATACTCCCTCAGTGAAGCCCGACCCCCCATCAAACGTGTCAGTCCAGTTGGAGCAAGGCCGGGAGATGAGGGTCACCTGGAACTTACCGATGTCCTGGAAGCAGCAAGACAATTACTACAGAATCATTTATGAGCTCAAATACAGGCCTTCAGTATCATCAAATGACCAGGTATGTTAGAGCGGTGGTTCTCAAGGGTTTTGACCGACAACCCCAGAAAACCCGTGTTGGTGTTCAACCTTCCCCCAACTTAAGACAAGCAATATTTCTTTCAGTTGGTTTGCAGGACTCAGGTCTGAAACAACAAAACAATCTGCTGCTTCAGTAAAAAAGAAACTTTTTTGTTTCGTTGTATGTATCCATACAGGTGATTGGAATTAAACACAGGTGTTCACACACAATAACTGATGTGCTGCCTGGTGTTGAGTATCTGATTCAACTCAGAAACAGAGAAGAATATGATGGTCAATGGAGCGAGTGGACCTCACCAGTCTATACCAGAAGTTGGACTGGTAAATATACATGCACTAACTTCTAAAAAAAACAAAAACAAAACAAAAAAAAAAAAACTATTCTATTTATGATGATCATACTTTTTTTTTTTTTCTATCTCACTGGTCAGAAAAAGTGTGTTGTGGTTATAGAGACATGTAAATGATCGTGGTTCCTTCCCTAATGCACTGGATTTTCCCAATAAGCTGAGCCCATAAATATACATTCACTTTTGTGTCTTCCTGTTTCTCTTCCTCTTTCAATAAATTTACTGACAGTGTGCAGCATACAGACTGTTCTTTATGTCCTGACATTATTTATCAAAAAATTGCATGCATGATTAAAGTAACTGGTGGTAGGAGATATGATGATACAGCTTATAATTCTGAACTGACAAGATGGTCATTTCTAACAGGTTACCTTTATATGCTTAACTAAGCCTAAATGCATGCAAACCTTGCCCATCATTTACTACACAGATATGGAAGAGGCAAAGATCCTCAAAGAATTTCCATGTGTTTGGAGGGTTTGGTTGAGCAGTAACAGTAATCACAACTTCCCCTGTTTGAGCTCAAGTTCCACACTGTCCCATTTCTATCCTCTCTCATTTCCTGTCACTTTCCTACTGTCTGCGTTTGCCTGTGAGGCAACTGTGCAAATGGTAGCTTAGAATTATTACCTCAAGAGACTTGAGATCAGGAATTTTTTTCACAAGTCCTGTAAACAGGGCGATCTTGGCCAAATCTACTAATAATGTGAAAATGAAAAGAAAATATTCAAAGAGCTGACTTGATTAGATCCATTTTAGATAAGACAATGATAAAAGAATTTCAAAATGTCCAATGTAAATCTCTGACTGTGAGGTTTTGTTTTCCAAACCACTGCGTGCTGAATGCTGAGAAGTCAGACTGAGTTTATGAATCTGTGCAGCTTATGTTGAAAACACCATCTGCAGAAGATTTCACATGCAGAGTACTCATGTGCAGCTTCATTGTGTGTTGAATGTGGGGACCCAACTGCAGGACTGAGAGGTAGACGGTGCAGAAATAAAGTTTTAATCGCAAGAGCTGGACTAATAGGTGAAAACAGGAAACAGTGATGATCAGAAAAAGACTAAAAAACCCAAACCAAAACCCACAGATCATGACAAAATAGCTACTTCCACAAAATTATTTTATCTTTATGACCTTTGTTGAGCTTATTCATAATAAGAAGATTTTTCCTTTGTTCTTCTTTTACTTTCTTGCAAACCTACATTGGACTAAAATTGCTTTTTAAAAAAATCTTTAATTAGATTCTGCTTAAATCCATTTTTTAAAAACAGCAACAAATGAAGTTTTATATGCAAATCTGTGTGGGCTCTTTTTCTTCTGAGTGGCTTTTCAAAAAGCTCTCACAGCCCTTAGACTCATGTTTTCCACCTTCATGTTAGTTATCCTTGTAAAGTAAGCAATGCTCAATCTGAAATGCCCTTTTTTTCACTCACTGCTACCACTTCAACTTAAAACACTAAATATAATCCAAAAATTCATCATGACACAAGCATACAGAAGCAGTATTAAACTATAAGTTTAGAAATATGTTTTGTTCTCATATTGATTGGTTTTCAGGTGTATCTTACTACCACTTAAAAAAAAAAGTAGCAACTTTGCTTGATATTGAATAATCCAGTATGTCTTGAATTGATATCCTATCAGTGAACATTCTGTTAATAAGACTCTTCCATTGTGTTTTTAATAACATACTCAATGTGGCTGTCTTCCCATTATGTACATGTTGCAGAGCCCCAACCTGTTGAGCCAACTGAAACGGTAGGACTTCGAGCTGTCAGTCAATCATCATTTCTGTGCTTTCAGCTGTTCCTGCCCTCATTTTCTGTTATGTCATTTTTTAAAAATGTTGCAGTACGACTCAAACAGTCTGGAGTTAGGATCTGGTTTTCCTGCAGCGTACTATCCTGATGGTAAGATGGCTAAAAGAAAGAAATGTCTTTTCATGCCAATAGAAGATGGGGAGCTCTTGAATGCTGTTTAAGCTGTACAAAATTCAGTTCTGCCTCACTGGGCTTGAACAGGAAACCATGTTATCATAATAACAGAGGCTCAACAACGAAACACACCACAGGAGACATGGTTCCCCACACCCCTCACACACATTCAGTTACACTTATATCTATACTTGCATGGGTGCCTTGGGATTTCTTAGTCTTCCTCTCATTTTTTCCTCCACAGATCCTACAACTAATCCAGTTGATTATTTAAACTCTTCCCACGAGTCGCCACATGTCTTGTGGATTGTTGTTGTTTTTGCCATTTTGTCAGTCATTTTGGCTGTCTACATTTTAAGGTAAATTTTTAATACGACAAAACACGTTCTACACAAATTAGTTCAATATCTAGTGAATCTATTCCCATTAATTGCATGCTACTGTCAGTATTTTGGCTCTGGATCTTCTTTTTCTTCATTTCAGACACAAGAACCAATTAAAGTCTAAGCTCCACAGTCTTGGTGTCATACCCCCACATCGGGACTTGTCTCCACCTCCACCCACAGTCTCAGGACCCCCAGAAGGGGAGGCTCTAATTATTTTTGTCCCTCAGCTTTACAAAGATTCCCTGCAAAACAACATACACGAGGAGGAAGAAAATGAGGAAGGACAAACTGCAGTAGAAGGGGTAGAGGCCATGCACTTTAATAACAAAAGTTATTTCTTCCTGGACCAGGGGTTGTAAAAGTGCAAAGCACAAAAAAACTGTTGACGAATTTGTTTTTGCACATAGAGCCAGTGCTACAAGCATGAAGAAAAGAAAAGACTAGAAGAAGAAAGAAAACTCCGGCAAAGTTTTTTTTAAACAGGACAGACTGTATATTTTTCTTTCTAACTTTATGCCATGCTTTATTATTATTATTATCATATTGTTATGTTTTACTATTACATTTGTGGAAGTTGTTGTGATTTGTTACAAGTAACTTTTGTCTGTTCTACATCTGTGATAATTTGACATTTACCTTCAGTTGAAGATTAAAAGTAAGAATTTGAGGGGTTCAATCTCAATTCATCACTAAGATTTACCAAATATTCAAGTGTTTTTGTGCCATATGAGACTTGCATAAGTTGTACAATATCTGCCTAGTTTTATGTTCCTTTTTAAGCTCATTTGTAGATCTATTTTTTATACATTAAAATTACACGAGTTATGTGTTTTGCCCTCTTGAAGCTCTAGTCTATCCTGAAAAGGGGATCTGTTTTGAAAACGAGTGTAGAGAATTCATGTTTTAGTTTTGTGTCTTTAAACCCTGTCAGGCAGTAGTTGGTTTAAAAAAAAAAAAGAGTTAGAAGTGTACACATTGTATAGCATAAGTAGTTTAGAATGAAGGCTGAGATAAAAAATACAAATAAAAGAAAAGACTAAAGTTGTAAATCCTTCTTGACCTATGCTTCCACCTCGCGGTCACAGCGGCTAGTTGCAGCTGTTTCCATGGCAACACATGTTGCCAGCATAGAGGTTGCCAGACCCAGACCACAGTGAGCGCCGCTATAGTGGCCTTTACATCCTGAGAAATAATTCGCTTTGATACATAAGAAATGGATGGAAAAGGTGGCTCTGCAAAACCAGAGGTCGGCGCATTAAATGCTGAGCAGCAAGAGAAGCTGCGACAGTATAAGGTAACACATTGCTGACAAAAAAAAAAAAAAAAAAAAAAGGACGAAGAAGAAAAGCTAGTTATTAGCTTGCAAAAAAAACAACAACCCGAAATGTATGTAACACGCATATTGTTTTGACTCAGATTAAGACAAGAATCGACAACGAGAAGTATTTGAGGTCCCATCCTGAAGTAGAGGAACTGATTAGTGACTTCATGAGGTTTGTGCTTTGTTTTTGTTTTGTTTTGTTTTAGTTTTTAAACCAACTATGTAGGTGTTTTTGCATTCATATGCTCGCGTGCTTGTCTGTACGTCAAAGAATATGTGCGTATATTCTACTTGTGTACTTATATTTCTTCTTATTTTTATGTAAAGCACATTGATTACATTAAATCAAATTTAGGATATAAATAAAATGGTCATTGTCCATTTCTATTGCCATATTAACCAAAATGCTCCACCGGTTGTTTGATTATTTACATAAAAACAAAAGAAGAAGAATGTAAAAACAAAAGAAGAAGAATGGAAAGCTAGAAAGTGGATGCTTAGAAGGGATCTTGATGTAATTGGGCTGTATGTGAAAAAAAAAAAATCAAACTAAACAGACATAGAAACAAATCAAATGCACAAAAAAAGCAAAGTTACGGCAATTACAAGCTTTACAATCTAATTATGAAAGTCTAATAAATGAAAGATTTATATTTAGCACTGGTGTAACTTATCACTACTTTCATTTGAATGTGATTTAACTTTATGTTATTCAGGTTGATAAAGTACATCAAATTTGTCCGTTTTACAAGTCAAAAACAATGATATTGTGAAAAGAACATATTTGCTGTATACACCGACACACATAAAAGATTGTTCTTCTCCGTATGTAGCAGAAGTCAGCATCTATAAGATATAGTATTATACAGAATATTTGGGTGGAATTTGGTTGATAAATGCTTCCGTCGTGTTTTATGGGCCTCAGTTAATCACAATATGAACCATTGAAAAGCATTTTAGAGCATTGTAACTGTAATAGATGTTTAAGTTCTACTTTTAACATTTTTGCTCTTCTTTTTTTCTCTTCTTTACAGAAACGTGCTTCTTAAAAGACCAACTGACATCCATGAATTTGCTACGAGTGAGTTATTCACACACAAACTCACAGTCACAAAGCTTTTTTCCTTTTCTTTTCTTTTCTTTTCCCAGAGAGGACATCACATCAATATTGTGTTTTCTAGCCTTTCTCCCTTTTATTCAACATCACAACTAAATTAATAAGTCCAACCCAAATCCTTCTGACCTGCACTACAAACCAGGTTCGACATATCCAGGATTTTTTCAGGTGATCTGATAATGGAGATATCCGCAGTATTATGCTGCCACAGTTTATTTGAAAAGGACACCACATTATGAATTTCTTATGGTCTTTCTAGGAGCCTAACTTTTAATTCTGTAATAATAGTATGTACTTGTATACACTATTCACAAAAAGTTAGGGATATTCAGCTTTTGGGTGAAATTTCACAACAAGCCTAAAATGCATTCAAACCTGTACAGGTGAACTTAATGTGATCTTCTCTAAGCTTTTAAATGCACATGTCCAACTGTTAAATGTTTCAATAAATTTTGCACAAGTTGCTGTTCTCTAACAAGGAGCTTAACGGCAAAAATCACAGCAGGTGTGTGATCCTTGAATTGACCAATAAATGTCCTGGTTCAGTTAGAGCTGGTGTTTAAACAGTTGTCCTCATCATGCTGTTCACATTTTGACATCATGAGACCAAGACGACACCTAACAATGGAACAACAGTCCCTTGCCATTGCGATGCTTCAAACAGGACGTTCTCAGACAGAAGTGGCCACTGAGCTTGGAGTGTCACAGAGTGTCATCAGCAGGTTGCAACAGAGATATCGAGGGACTGGAAGAGTCACAGAAAGGCCTAGAAGTGGACGTCCTTTGGCCACATCCCGTGCTGATGACCGCTACATTGTGAACACTGCCCTGAGAAACCGGATGATGAATGCCACTCAACTCCAGGCACATTTAAGAGAGGTGAGAGGTACCCAAGTGTCACGTCAGACCATTCGGAACCGTTTCCATCAGCGCGGTCTGCATGCTAGACGACCTGCACGGGTACCTGACCACACCACCAGGCACAGGCATCATCGTCTTGCATGGGCCAGGGAGCATTTACGCTGGACGAGGAACCAGTGGGCCTCAGTGCTGTTCTCTGATGAAAGTCGATTCACACTGAGCAGAAATGATGGCCGGCAACGATGTTGGAGACGTCAGGGAGAGCGCTATGCATCAGCCACTGTTGTCACCAGGCGAGCTTTTGGTGGTGGCGGTGTTACAGTGTGGGCAGGGGTGTCCACTTGGTACAGAACTGCCCTACACTTTGTGAATGGTACAGTGACAAGCCCATACTACCTGAATAACATCATTAATCCAGTGATTGTGCCCCTACATGAACAGCACAGGCCTAATTTCATCTTCATGGACGACAATGCTCCTGCTCATCGAGGCCGCATCATCAGGGAACGGCTGTTGGAGACTGGTGTACCTCAAATGGAATGGCCTGCACTCTCTCCAGACCTGAATCCCATTGAAAACCTGTGGGATCAGCTGAGCCGTCGTGTAGAGGCTCGAAACCCTGCACCCCAGAACCTCAATGACCTGAGGGCTGCCCTTCAAGAAGAGTGGGATGCCATGCCTCAGCAGGCAATAAGTTGCCTTGTGAACAGCATGACACGTCGTTGTCAAGCTGTAATTGATGCTCAAGGGCACATGACGAGATATTGAGACGTTCAAATTTTTTGTTGTGGTGTAACTACCATTGTTGTTACCTTTTGTGTTGAATGAATTTTTTGAGATGAGGAAATCAGTAGTGCATCCTTCTACTTAAATGTCTTACTTTTATGATATTATATCACTGTAGCATAAACATATTGCATTTTCCATAAATTTCACCTGAAAGCCAAATATCCCTAACTTTTTGTGAGTAGTGTATTTGTGATCATTTATATTTTTCATGAGGGGAAAGATAACAGAGTGCCAATGACAGGATACATTTGGGATTAATTTAAAGAAAAAATAGTTTTCTTTTTTAAAAAAAAAAAAGAAGTATTAAGAAGTGTGATGTTTTCTTGTTTCTTTTTTTCCAGATTACTTCATAAACCTTCCCACTGCCCCTGAGACACTGACAGAATGAATCATCCCACTGCTTCTACTTCATGCCTGCCTCTATTCACATGAGCAGATCTACAATAATGGCTATGCTGATTGCTATATTCACAAATTTTTTTATCTATAAATTGCCACGAGACTCTTTCTAATAGGTCTGATTGCATGTAGAGGCAGAAGGATCCTTTGTGGGCAGTACACTGTGCTGTTTGTTAAATCTGCCACTTAATTTACAAGGGAAATGTTAAAGAGTTTAATGATGTCCCATGAAACTTAACATAAACATTCTTCAGTGGTCTTTGTAGTTACAGAGCTGCTGTTCATGTTTGCTAGGTTTTTTTAAAACAAAAATGTGAATAAACCTTTTAGTTGGTGTTCAATGTCTTGTTTATTTTGGTTGCGTAACATATTTGTTTGATTCACCGGTAGGTCATTGTTTGTATTTCGTCGTCATCTTTGTACTTTTCATTTACATTGCTGTGTTGTTTCAGTGATAATGTAAATAGTAATGTTAATTTAACATAAACCCTTAATAATATTTTTTAGCGTGTCCTCCAAATTCAATCTAATTATCAATGTACCGATAATTAAATCATTTTTTCATTTTTACAAATGACAACAGGATTATTGTGCAATTTACAATGGTCTCCACATATTTAATAACCTCTGTCAGTTTTATTTATTTCTTTTTCTATTCTCTCTTTCCCTCTCTCCTTCTCTCTCACTCTTGCTCTCTCTCTATCTATCTCTCTCTCATGGACACTTATACAAAAACAGTGTCATACACCTGCTTTGCCTAATCTCAGGAACGGGCAACCACCCACCAGCTCACATCTGACGAGAGGCTAAGGTGGAGAGGAGACCGATTTTCTTTTTGTCTTCATGCTGTCTTTGAATCTTTCATTTTCTTAAATATACTATTGAGAAGTCACAGAATCTGTAAGTACTAACAAAATTATACATAAATTCGTGAATTTTAAGGGTTTATTCTTGTTTTCTGTAGTATTTTTTAAGTATTTTAAACATTCTGTCAAATGTTTAAAATATTTTGAAAATACATTGAACCTTTACAAAGAGTATATACTTTGTGTTTTTCTGTGGGTATTGTCATTAAAACTGTCATGTTACTGCAGTATCTTCCTGGCAAATAAGTAATTTTCTGTTAAAATGACACCTAAGTTTATGCGATGAGTATTCACAACCTGGGGACAATATGAAACTATTCATTTTTGTCCTTACATTGTTGGCACACATTTCCTGGTGTTTATTGGAGATATTTAAATGAAAAGACAAATCAGTGGAAAGCAAACAAATTGATGCAAGTCAAAATACCAACATGCAAATTTCCCAGAAAGGGAAGCCAGCATTTGAAAGGCAATGAGTAAGTTAAGGATGTACAGAAGACGTGAGTTAAAATGTGAGAAAAGCTAAAAAATGATGTACGGCTCTGAACCTGTTTTTCACCACATGTTATCCTCAAAATTCCCCAAAGTCTCCCATTGGATGAACAACAAAGAGGGTAACCAGGTAGGTAGGATTGCTAAACCTCAGAGGAGGAAGCATATCAGTAAACTGGAGGTGTCTCACATGGAGACAGATTCCATAGCAACCATATCCCTAAAACATCTGATGTCACATCTGGAAAACCTGGAAAAACTAGTCTATGCATTTCAGTCAACTTGATTACTGCAACGGTGTTTTAACGGGTCTTCCTAAAAAATCTACCTGACACCTGCAGCAAATTCAGAACTCTGCTGCTCACATCCTCACTAAAACCAAGAAAGTGGACCACATCAGTCCAGTTCTGAAGTCGTTACACTGGCTGCCTGTCCGTCAGAGGACAGACTTCAAAGTTCTGCTGCTGGTCTGGAAATCTGTGAATGGTTTAAGACCAAAGTACATCAGAGATCTCATGTCCCATTATGAACCTACCAGACCCTTCAGGTCATCTGCATCTGTTTTTTTTTTTTTTTGTTTTTTTTTTTTTTAATCACTTCCTAGACTCAAAACGCGACATGGAGAAGCTGCATTCAGCTTGTCTCCTCCCTATGTCTGGAACACAGTCCCAGGAAGCCTCAGATCAGCTGAAACACTCAGTTTATTTAAATCGAGGTTAAAGACCCCCTTTTTTCAGCTGCATTTCAGTAGTTTTTGTTCAAAGTTATTTTGTTTATTTCAATTCCAAATCTGCATGTTTCTTTACTTAATATAGTTTCTTTTACCTTGCTTTCTTGTTTTTACTTTTAAATTATGCTTCTTATTTTCTAATGTTTTACTGTCTCTGTGAAGCACTTTGAATTGTGCTATAGAAATAAACTTGCCTTGCCGAAAAACATCTGATGTCATTGACATTTTAGTGGCACTGATGTCAATAAAAGAACAAATTTCAGGTTAAAATGATACATGAAAGCTTTATTATAGTGTGTCGTAAAGTTAACATCCACTTTCCATCATGTCATTATGTTTCACAGACAGACACTTTTCTCCATGGCTTCAAATGGAGGAAAATATTTCTTTATTCTCATTGTGGCCGGCGCAGGTTTGGGTTAGTAATGAAACCATCACATCCATTATGTCCTCAGCTTACAGGCTTGTTGTGTTTATTCTTTGTTTACTGTGGATGGTTTTGTTAGCTTGCATGCTGTTAATGTGTTTGTGTAACGTTTGTGTGCATACTCATAATGACTCCGTACTATTGTGTCTATGCAGCTAAACCTGCAGATGTGATGCCAGCAGAAAAGGCTCGCTTTGAGGATATTGCAAAAAAGCTGGTGAGAATTTTCAGAATACTAAAGATGAATAAAGACATGTTTTTTATTTAGACTCATTATCAAGTGCCTTTAAGAACATCTGTTAAAGGGAAAAGACAAACTGGTTTTTCAGTTCCAACATTTTTTGAAAAAGTTGGATTTGTAAAATAAATATAATTTTATGTATAAAAATGTGTAACCATAAACATCTAAGGAGGATTTTTGTCTTTTTTTTTCATCAGATGAAGAAATGCCAACACGAGGGTGAGAGAAACATATTTATATGTGTGCATGTGGATGCATTTTTTCAAACTTAATAGTAACATTGAATTCTTCTTTTTAGGCCCTTAAAACAATAAATATGTGATGCAAATACTTATGTCTGAATGTTACAGTGGGTATTTGCACTGAATGGTGGCTGTAGTATGATACACAACTAATGCAATGCAAACAAACTGCTCACATGGTGCTTTGAATGTACAGCATATTAATATGGCTACTGTTACAGGATACCCAGTGCCTAAGATGCTGCCAAAAAGTGTCCCCAACAGGTAATTCTGTGTTGATTGTTTGGCTTTTTGTTGTTGTTTGCCTGGCTGAGGTAAAGTTGTGGTTTGTGAAATAAGACTGATGTGTACTAGCTGTCCTCATGATTGAGATTTTTGCACTTGTTTATTTTAACATTTCAAACCTATTTACAAGCACAAATCTGAAAAGATCAGAAAGGTATAGATTTATTATTTAAGCATTATTTCTCTCTCTTTTTTTTTTTAAACTTATTTAATGATCCCATGATTCTATTTTCTTCTACGCAAAATAATATCCCTATTCACTGGCTTTTATTTCCAATCTCATTTCTTTTTGTAGTGAACTGCCTGCGGACAGCAGAGCTGACGACCAGTCCAACATCTTCCTGTCAACTTTTCTTGATGTCCTGAATTCAGTCACTGTTGACACAAACAGAGATACTGTTAGTCAACCGCCTGTGGAAGCCTCAGATAAAATGGTCTGAAAACATACATCCACATGCTTCAACACACAGTCAATTCCTGTTTACACTGAGAAAAAAAACTTAAGATTTAGTGTTTACCACTGGGGGTAAACACTAAATGTGTTTACCCCCAGTGGGTAACACTTTATCCCTTTTTTAGACCATTAAAATGATTTTACTCGTCGGTGTGGTCTGTTTCCAAATATTTAAATGCTGCATTTGATTTTCACACATCTCACATTTTCTCTGTGTTGACCTTAAAGATGTGGAATTGCAGCAATCTCCCAGCCATGATCAAGCTGATGAGGAACTCCTCTGTAAGAATGAGCCAAAATTGTGCCAAATTAACAAATGAATGATGGTCTGTATCCATTTAACTATCCTCCCTATATGTCTGCTCCTCCAGGAGCCATTTGCATGTTACATGAAAGCATTTGTAGCACCCATGTCCTGGGCAGCATTAACCACGCAGGGTGAAAGCAACATCAATTCCAGTGACTATGACACACTGCTGTGGGCTGCCAAACCTGTGCTGCAAGATGTACCATCTGCAAGAATGATGCTTCCCCCTAAAGTAGGGGGACAAAACATGAAAAGGATGTGCGTATGCTAGTATTTAATTAGCATATGGACTACCTTTATTTATTTTTTTTTTTAGCACTTTTAGGTTTAATATTATTGTTTGTTTCAGGATGAAAATGCTGCAGGAAGTGTATGAACCAATGACTAATAATCAAAGAACTCAGGTGCTAAATTGGGCAAAAGAGCAGATCACCCAAAACCACTTCAACTGCACAATGAAACCACCTTCTGATTCAAAATCAAGTAAGAAACTTAGTTCAAACTACACAGTAGACTAAAATCTATTCATAAACACAAACTTTTGTGTGTTGGCGTCCTTTTTGTCTTAGGAAACACTGTACCTGTTAGATAAGTTTGTGGCGGACACATTGCCAAGCATGCGTGCACATTTGCAATTATATTTGTACTTGCAAATGTGTGTTCTTAAGATCAGATTACAGTCAAAGAAATCATGCAAATGATTGATGAGGTTTGGTGCTAAAAACCAGGCAGTCTCCATCCGTCAGTATTCTATGGTTTGGAAAGTCCAAGATTTACTCTTACCAATGCTTGAAATTTAGATTTATCAGTGCTTTAAAAGCTGTAACGAACACATCAGTATGATATGCATAAAATGTTTTGTATTTGGGATGAATGTATATCATAACAGCATCACTAATTCTATAGTGCTGATGGATGGCTGCAAGCCGTCTCTGAAATGGCTGGATTTGGATGCCCTGACCATGATGGGGCCTTACCTCTCCCATTTACCACCAGATGATGTTGATTCTTCTCCCAGAGAAAATGTGAGTGGACCTGTAAAGATGGTTAAATGGCAGATTTAACTGAAAGTAAAATTAACACGAATGTAAATTTTTTTCTGATATGTTGTTCCTCTTTATGTTGTCTTTCAGTTGTGTGAATTTTTCCAATTATCCCAGTTCAAAACCAACATTACCAGTGCAACCAGAATGAGCCCAAGCCTCGCCAAAAAGTTTCTCCAAAGAATTCAAGAGTGCTTCAGTGGAAAAGAGTTCCCAGAGCATGTTGGCAAGTGTGTAGTCTTATGTTAGTACATAAAAATAGAGATTTAATACAAAAGGATCAAGAAGTGCATAACTTATTTTTTTACACTAATCAAATTTTTTAATACTTCAACGACATTTTATTTCCTAATAACAGAGAAAAGGGCAACTGAGCATACAAGTGTTATGACTGTGGTTTAAATATTGCAATGCTTTACATCTTGAATATAGTGTTATTGATTGATGTAGTTTGGAAATTAAGAAGAGTTGGAAACTTGAGACGTAATAGAGACAATCAAAAAGTGATTGATATGAAACTGAATTTAAAGGATGCAGTTCTCATTATATTATTGCCTTTGACCTTTTCTCAGACTTGGTCCGCTGGCTTGTTATTATGATGCTCCAGATTTGACTCCTAACATCAGCAAGAAACTCCTCTCTCAGCTGGATGGCTGTGACAGCCCCGCAATGTTAAAAGTATCCTCCACCTTTTTACATCCTTACTTTTAACTCCATCAGTGGAAAAAAGTGACAGATGCACATCTTAACTGCCTCTTTATCACTCTCTGTCATTTTACCCTCTCCTGACTGAAGCTGAAGAAACGCCTCATCAACAGCATGACGTCCAATTCCACCAGCGCTCAAACACTGCATGATCTGGGGACGAACATTAACCTGTTGTCTCCCAAACAACTGTCCGCCATCCCTGCAGGCAATCTTAAAGACGCTCTGCAAAATCTGGGACACAATGTCAAATGGACGCGGAGCCAGCTGCGCACTCTGGTCCAGAAACAGCTCAGTGATAAGAAGGTAACAAGAAATAAAGTATTCTGCGGTAGCTTCCCACCACCCTCTGACACTCACCTCGCTCTGCTCTTCCTTAGTGCAACGTGTCAGATAAAGAACTGGTAGCACTTCAGTCAATTGCAGCAGGCTTGCCAAGCTGTGTACTTAAGAATATAAAAGCTCAGGAAATTCTGACTGACAGAGAGGCCTTGAAGAGCATCTCCAACCAAATAAACAGGGGTCAGTCGAAGGCCATGCTGCAGGGGGTAAGTGAACACAGAAAAGCGGATTGTATTTCAACAAAAGAAATTACTTTCATCATCCATGTATGCAGATTATAAGTACCATTTTATATGAATTTAATATTTCCCTGTAGCTGCTTGGGAAGATAAAACCCTCAGAGCTGGTTGAGAAGTTGTCCGGTGCGTTGCTTCAAAGAGTTTCTCTTGCAAATCTAGACAAAGCAAACATCACTTCTTTAGAGCAGGTGGAGAACAAAACCTGGAGTCAGTCGCAGGTAACATGCCAGAATGCCTCCACTCTGCTAAGAGGACTGACATATTATGTCACTATTGTTGTTTTATTCATCGTAAACGCTGTGAAATATATATACTTTTTTTTTTTTACATGTAATCAGGGGACACACTTTTTTCTTTGTGTTTTCTTTTTCTTGCTTTTACTTAGGCAGCCTACCTGGCAAAGAAGTTGCATGACCTAAAGCAGCTTCAGTACAGGTGAGATGCACAGCTGTGGACAAAACTAGTTGTGTGGAAGATATTTGTGGATATTTTCAGGTCAAAGTAACTTCTCAAACTATGATAGACTTACTTAACAGGTATCAAATGAATTCTGTGCACTTTTACTCGCAGCAACTAGATACTTAATTTGCCTTCAACGAAACAAAAAAGCCTAACTTATGATTAACTTTTTAAAAAGAAAATGCTTTGTAAAATCTGACCAATTTTAACCAGTTCTTCTGAAGGTCAGACCACTTTTAAATTGTTTTTACTGCATGTATATTTCTATCCTTTTTTAATCTGCTCACATTCCAAATATTCATGTGTTAAACAGGAGACTGCACTCAGTACTTCAGGGCCTCACCTGTAAGATGATTGACAGAGTTTCTGACAACAACACACTGGACATGGCTCAGGCCATAACAGAGACTCCACAGTGGCTCTCCAAAATTCAAGCAAGTATTTATGCACACAGTACACACATAGTGTGTTCTCTCTCATGATATATGTACAATAAACTGTTAATTCCTCACACTGTAACTTGTATTTCTACTTTAAGTAATTTCTTTACCTCATTTTTCTCTCTGTTCTTTTTTCCACTTAAACTTCTTTTTACAGTTTGTTTTTAATGCTTCCTGCACCTTGCTGTAGCGCTTTTAATGTTTTTATGTAAAACACATTGAATTGTCTTGAAAGCACATCGAAATAAACTTGCCTTGCCATCTAATGCATAAAGTATGCCGAATGATAATAAATAATAATACAATGAATAAATACACTGTGTGTTTTTAGGCAGGATGTGCTGCCAGAAAGCTTTTTACGACTTTGGAGAAAGAGAGGACTGATTACTTCAAAACCATCAGCGAGCAGGAGCTGGATAAGATTCCCACATTGTTACTACTTTATCTGCCGTGAGCAAATTGTTTTTTTCTGAGTCCCTTTGTTGTTACTGTATCGTGTTTCTTACATTTAAAAAAAATCTGATGAAACCTGCTCTTATTACTTTGATCCCAGGCCTCTGAAAGTGAAGGATTTGCCTGACTCTGTGTGCTCCGTCCTCCTGGACAAGATGGAAGCAGCCAATCTGAGTTTACTACCTCTCCAAGCCCCTTCCCGTCCCGCACTCGCCCAAAAAGCCCTGCTTTGCCTGACCAATGTAAACACAAGTAGAGTAAATGTAGACTGGTAGCAAATTAACAGTGGGAAAGTTTTATGCCACCAAAAACCCAGTTTGCATTTTCTGTGTTTCTGACACTGCTGGAGGGATGAATCACCTGCTTATAAAATACATCTACTTACTCAAAGCTCTGATTATAGCCTGATGCTGAGGGTAAATTCTTATATCCATATTTCAGAGTTTTAACATTCAGCTTCCATGTGTCTTTGCAGGAGAAAGATTTATCTGAAGTGACCGTTACAGATGCACTGAGGATGGGACCATTTTTGTGTGAGATGGCACCTTCCCAACTGCGCCTCATGGCCCCTGATGTCATGAATTTCAGCCTCCAGATCATGGCTTCCTGCCAGCATATTCCACAACGCCACAGGGCGGATTTACTTCAGCTGGTCAGCCAGACCTTTGGGTAGGCCATGCTCCCAGTGAAGACTGGAGTTACTGAAAAGAAAGTGCCTGATGAATCTGACACATCATTGCTTATTACCTGTAGGGATCCATCTGACTGGCCACCTCAGACCATGGAAACACTGGGTCCTCTGATTCTTTTGGATGACAATGCCACATCTGCTCTTCCTCATAAAGTATGTATCTCCTCTCTACGTAGGACTGCATCAAGCCCAAAATCTTGTTTTCCAACATTTTCTTCAGTGGTATATATTTTGCGCTTACCTCTCTGTGTTCACATGATTTTTTTTTTTCTGTCTCAGCCTTGGATGAAAGATTTTTTAGCTTTCCTGAGGTCTCGCCTGACGCATACGTCAGATGCCCTGAAAAAGAAAATCTTTGACCTAACCACCACCACCATGTCAAACACAGCACGTAAAAAGAGAGCAGGTGAAAACAGCCATGTTTAAGTTGCTCAGCTGACATCTGAGTAAAAAAATAACTATGATTATATTGTAAATATTCATTTGCCACACTCCCAGTACTTCTCTCCATCTGCCTTTCTCAGCCCCTAGCAGTGGAAGCAGTGCCAATGCTACTAAACCCACAGAGACACTGGTTGAAGAACTGGGAATGGACAACATCTACTGGACTGCAGCAGAGCTGGACATGATGTCAAATAGCACTTTCTTGGCTACTGTGGAAATACTTGGGGGAATCCCTGGATATAGTGCAGAGCAGCTGGATGTGCTCAGTAAAAAAGCAATCGAGGTAAAGTGGAAGAAGTGATCCTGCAGAAGAGCAGAGAGGGAGAACGTCATTTACATGTCCTGTTTTTCATTTTGATTTCCTCATCTTGACCCACAAGAGCTTCTAACATAATATTTAATAGTTATATTATGTTGTTGAATTGTTATTGCTTGTTTAATCAGTCAAACTTTACAAACTTTAAATAAAATTGAATAGTTATTAGTAGTAGTAGTTTATTAATACCACGGGGAAATTGTAGCTTTAAATTTGAATTAATGTTTTTTATCAATGCAACATTTTAAACTAATTTCAGTTCCTCTCTTTTTGACTGAAATTTGTCTCATAAATACTTAATCGGTTCATAAAGCTGTAAAACTCTTGTGAACATCACAGTAAAATAATTTCACAGGTGTTTTGGCACCTTAAGGAGTGTAAACTGCTGAATAAAAAGGCATTTATGTGTGTTTCTGCAGATCTTTGGCCCTGTGCCTCAGATGACTGAGAGCGTGGTGGTGCAGTTGGGATGTATAACTCGGGGTTTTTCTAACTCCGACCTGGAGAAGCTTCCTCTCTCTCTGGACACTCTGGAGGAAGTTGCCCACTGTGGCTGGAAACATTCTCAGGTGGATTATAGAAACGCCTCCACATACTTGTGACTAAGACATTGAGAACGCTCATAACATGGTGCATATCTTAATAGATGGAGTCAGTGTGGAAGGGTGTTGCTAAATACAACAACCTGACAGTGCAGCAGCTGGGAGCTGCAGACATGGTGACACTGAACCAGTTCATCTGTGGACTAAGCTCCAACGAGATCAGCAAGCTCAACATGGACGCCTTCAGGTTTGTGCACACTCACGGGTTTGCCACGTTTCTTTTATTCTACATCTTCACTTCACAAATGGATTTCTTCTCAGTTAAACCTTCCTTAACATCCAAAAAGAGGTTTAGTCTGACTAGGATAACCAGGAGAAAAAGAAAGATTTTACATTTTTCTTCTGCTTTAACCTCGGATCTCAATTTGTTCTAACATAGCTAATAAATCATTTAAGTTCCTTTTACAGTTTCTTTAAAAAGTAAAGTATGCTCCTACTAAACCATTACAATATCCTCACTGTTTCTCATACAACAGTGTATTGATCCTGCAAGAGTGAAATAATGTCACAGCTTCATACATTTGTGTGTGGTATTTGTTTCTCACAGGAATGCTGTTGGGTCCATGGATGGTATTCAGTGTCCCTTCAAGGTTATGCAGGATCTCAAAAACTGTGCTGTGTCTGTGTTTGGAAATCCCAGAAACTGGTCTGAAGCACAAGTTTCTGACTTAGACACCATCATTGGTGAGATCACCACCTGTGATTAGTTATTAGTTTAACCCGATAGTAGTTGTCTCCTGATGGTCAGCATAGAAAGTTACCACCCCGTTTTTTTCTTACCTGTATTTTAACTTTGATTTCACATCTGTCCGCCTCCTTAGCTGGGTTAAATGCAACTGAAATGGCCTCTTTAGACCCATCTGTCTTCCCATTTCTCAGTGAGCGTTGCATCTCACACATTCCTCCAGACAACTTTGCTGTAAGTAGCCTCAACTAACGTCTTCTCTTTGCCGTCTTCCACCAGGTGTGAGCTAAACCAGAGATGGAAAACAACCTAATAGATTCTCATGTTCTATGTTACTTAAAGAAGTTATACTACAATATTTAGCCACCAGTTTAAAACTAGTTTAGTTTAACCAAAGCCCTTACTAGACAATTAGAAACCAGCTTGTTAGAATAAAAGAACATTTGCAGCAACAGAAGCTGATGTTTTCTCCTTACAGTATGTAGAAACCAAAATATAACTTCATTCATTCATTCATTTTCTAAACCGCTTAATCCAATTCAGGGTGAAGCTGGAGCCTATCCCAGCTGGCTTTTGGCGAAAGGCAGGGTACACCCTGGACAGCTCGCCAGTCCATCGCAGGGCCACACAGAGACAAACAACCACTTAACATGAAAAAATGTTGCATTTACGCTCATCATGTGGAAGATGATTTTTGTGAATTCTCTTCAATATTTAGTTATTGCTACTTGATCCTAACTAAAAAAAAACAAGCATTTCCAAAAACACACGACTACTATTCCCAAACCTATGATGACTGATAGTTTGCAAAACACTTATTGTACATTTATTATATATCTATTTGAATCCAGGACTTTTACTTAATTAGATGATCTACTTAAATATGTCTTATTTTCCTACCAGCAACTCTCTGTTGCTCAGCTGGAGGCTCTGGGGCCTGACAACGCTGAAATGGTGACCAGCAAACAGCGGGCTGCCCTAAAAGACGATCAACTGGCTGCCCTTGAAAAGGCTTCAACTGGTTCTCCTTATGAACCACGAAACTCCACAGTTACAGAGTCAGGTACAAAAACTGGAGTTCGCAGCTTTAATTTACATTTTTATCTCAGTTTAAATGCTTCCCCCCATGTTTCAACATATTAAACGCGTCATTTTCACTTTATTGCTGCTTGAAACCTGAGAATGATCGTTCCAGTTTGGGTTTATAGAGCAACAGTGAGTTTTGGGATGCTTACAATATGAATATTGATAACAGCCAGACTTAATGTAGGGACAGGAGGAATTAGGTGTTTATGACTACCGTGGATAGACATACTTAAGGATCTGTATTTATTGTAACCTTTGATGTTTGTTGTTGAGATATTTTTACTTTTGTCTCTCTGATGTGCAGGAGCTCCTCAGCTGAGTGTGGAGGGAATTGGTGCTGTCATGAAGCCCTTTCTGTTTCTCCTCATGGGGTTCCTGCTGCTGTGAGATCAGTCATCCCTGCCTGCTACTAAAGCAGCCAAAGCTTTAGCTAAATATGTACAAGCAGCTTCTGTTTCCAAGAGTTTATCCACATAAAGCAATTACCACATGTAGTCCTTTTAGGTTTATCGGTTTGTGGGAAAGATTTTTGTTCAGTAAAATGCATGTTATTTTATTGATCACTTTTAAATAGTCTATATATCATCCATTATATATTTGTAAGAAAGTATATTTTGATAGAATGAAGAAGAGTTTTTTATGGTTGAAATATCAGAGATGAAAGAGAAAGTTAGTCTTTTTTTTAAATGTACTAAATTCCCCGTCGGGCGTAGCTTGGACAGACTATAGTCCTATTTAGGGTCATAGCCGCCACTGCAAGACCTATTTATGTCAAACTATATTTTAATTTGAAAACATAACATTTGTAGAGTAATAAACCATTACATGGTCACAGCCTTCATTCTTTAGCTGGAAATTTATATCATTGTACCAACTTGTAGAAACGTTATGCTCTAAAAATAAAGAGTTAAAGGACATATTCCAAGTCCCTGTTGCTTCTCATCAAAGCCCACAAGGTGTGATCGACAATCATTCTGACACTTCTATTTATTCTACTAATTCTGTGTAATTTGATTAGTGATTTTTGTATTATTTTGTTGATGGATTAACAGCTAAAGTTAAACTAAACATTGTGGAAATGCTGGAAATCCCGTGAGAGAGTAAAGACGCAGCTCACTGACCTGTGTGATTACTTTTGAAACATTAAAACATTGCATGAAAATTAGCTGTCTATAGATATTGTTGAGGTAGTCAGAAATATTAGAGAACCAGCAGTTTATCAGATGCAGCCTAACAAAATCAAAATGTCATAAATGTATGAAAAAGCCACTTGACACATATCTAAATCAGTCCCATAAAAATTTCATAGTTGTGTGGAAGATATTTGTACAACTTCATCTGTGCTGAAAGCAAAAAACAGGAGAGCCTTATTACACATTTATGGTAAGTTATCTGTGATTTTAATATTTCAGCAGTGCCCAAGACTAAAGAAATGTAATGTTAAACATACTCTTGCATTTTCTAATCACAACAACATTGTACATACAGAATTTTGTTTACAGTCATCTGTTGAAGCAAGACTTAGAAAAAACATTTATTGTTTATCTTAACTTTTATCTCTTGCTCACTGAGAAGGAAAGATAAAGGTTAATTTTAATGTAAACAGAGTATTTAAAATAAGCATTAAGTGTTAATTATAATGATTTTGTGAACTTCATGCTATTATAGTGTATCTACATGTCCCATCATCTTTCACCATTTTCCAAAGCTTGAACTGAACGTGTGTTTTCCAGAGAATTACTCCAAAACATTTTATTACAATATAAAAATAAATTTGCATCAATTTCAACTTGAAACTTGCTACAATGGGTTACATTTTAGACAGATGTGCTTATTATTAGTCTTGTTCACTGAGCACTTGTAAGAGCAATCTGCCCGAACCAAACAACTATAGTGTCTGACTGAAAACATTAAATGAAAACCTAATGAGCAACTGATCTGAAGTTAAGCTTCAGTTCGTTAACATTCATACTCAAATACACAAGTCAGTGGTCAAAGTACAAACAAAAATATTACGGTAGCTGGAAAACAGCTCCCAAAATACTGAAAGTACAATTAATAATAAGTGAAATAACAAATCCCAAGCCAATGCAGTGATTCTTTTATATTTCAGCTTGGTTGCCTTATTCCTCTGCGGTTTCTCAGAACGGCCTCAAAGATTCTTCTGTGTGGTCACAGCAGTAAGTTAGGTAAGTATTCACTAAACAGAAAGGGTCATCTCACTAGTATCATGACTAAACAAAGAGCTGCAGCAGCTGATCCTGAGTATTAGAAAGTTAAGGCATATCTTGAACATTTACAGTGTGATCACTGACAGTATGTAGATTATATAAATCTTTGGTTAAGTCAGTGCATAGGTGAATGACCCAAACATGAATGACAATTCGACAATGACAGGGCACTTCGAGATATTTTATAAACCAAATTTAGTTTTCTGTTTCTTGTTTTTTTTTTTAGTTTTTTTTTTATCTTAGGTGGTTTTTCCAGCATTCCTTGCAATGATAAAAGCCATTCCATGAGTTCTGAAGTGTGTATTTAGATCTGTTGCCTTTTCAAAGTGTTTACCGCACACCTTACAGGCCAGTACACCCTCCTCTTCTTTGCCCTGACCTGTGGAGGGCTGACTGGAGGGAGAAGCTGGTGCTGAACCATTTAGAGAACCTTTATAATCATGCATACTGCCAGGTGAGGATGACGGATGCATACCGAGGGCCTGTTGGCTGTCATCTTTCACTTTGTGCATAATGAAGCGATGGCGGGACAGAGAGGAGGGGGATGTGAAGCAGGCGCCGCATTGCAGACACTGCAGACCCCCGCCGTCTGTCCCTCCTTGTCTGTGCTGACCAATATGCTCCAGGAACGCCTCCTTATTCTCTGTGGTGAACCCACAGGGAGCACAGACAAACCCTGACTCAGGCAGTGATGAAGAAGCAGGAGTAGAAGACGAGGTGGTCCGCGGCTTCTTTACCGGACTTGCCTTGTCTGGGAACTCGTCATCTTGCTCCACCTTCACAGCTGCTCTGCGTCTCCGGCGAGACACCAAACTGCAGTCCTGTTCTGAGGAACTATCAGCCTCATCACCTTTCTGTCCACAAGATGAGAAAACAACTGTTCATAATGTGTTAAAATATTAGTAAAGTTATGTCAGTGTTTCATAAGAAGAAGTGGCTTACCATCGGCGTGTCCTGGCTTGTATTAATCATGCTGTGTCTCAGCTGAACGTGCCTTTCCAACATGGCTCTGCTGCTGAAAGTTTTCTTACTCTCAGAGCAAAACCTGAACACATTCAAAGACACAACTTTTAGTCGCATACACTCCTAGGATTAAGTAATGACGCTGGATGTTCAGACACCAATTACAAAAAACAAGTATTATGCAATGTAAACTCAATATTTCAGAATCTACGCAGTCCTCTGTTTTTGAAAACAAAGTATAGAAAATTATTTTTTTCCCCCCTTTATGTACATTTTCATTTTGTATTTTATGATTGAAGTAGTGTTGCATTTTTGCTTGACACAATTTCTGCACCTGAACATCTCAGGCTCCGTTTTTTATAGACCACATGATTTCTGGGAGACAGTTTCGGGCTGCAGGCTGGCCTATTTAGCATTTGAAGTGCTTTACTAAACATGCTGGGATATGTGCATAATGTGGTTTGGCATCTTTTTCTTGTAAGAAATGAGGCTTGTCAACATCAAATGAGAGTTTCTGCCTGATTTGAAAAGTTGATAAAGAAACACAGTCAGTGTCTGCAAACACTCATTAACTGTGTCATAGGGTGTGAAGATCACATGTCATCATCTTTATCAATGCTTAATTCAGTGTTAAATCGATCTGAACTCAAGGAAGTGACATTCAGAAAGAACATCAGCTCTGCCCACAATCAAGCAGTCAGTATGATACTTAATTTCTCCCATTTTTTAACAAGAAAACTGTATAAAAGTTGGTTAAAAATAAAGAGAAGTGCAACTGTTTTGACAACCTGATGCGTGAGAATGTGCATCAGAAGTAATAAATAGGTTTTTTACATCTAAGAAGAAAGAGACACAGGAGCAGGTTACGTCAGCATACTGCATGCATGCCTTAAAGCCCTTCCACAACAGGACTGATGCGAACAAACAACACAAAATTGCAATAAATTCTATTCACACAAAATTCGATGCAAAATTGGGAAGAAATTGGGAAAATTCTAAAACAACCTTGCAGGATGGATTCCACATCAAGCCACAACAACAGTGTGCTGATGCTGCAAAAGACTAAGAGAAGAACTTGAGGAGTTCTGTTGTTTAATCCAGGTGCTCTGGACCTGGACAATGATCACTTCATGGTGGACTTTAGGACGTCTGCTTTAGCAGCTAGCTGCTTGCTTTAAGAAGCAAAGAAGAAATAACAGAGACACTCGGCCATGGTGATACAAAGTTTGAATGAACTAACAGCAATAGTGACACCTTCACAGCTCGCAAACCGGTGATCTATCAATCAACTTGCCTTTTCTGATTGGTCGATATATATCTCTCGGATGGAATATTAAGAAAAGTCAACCTAAGTTTGAAAAAATAAAACTTTCAAAATCGCTTCACAGAATTTCGATGATATGAACATTCACACTGATTTGACACTGATTCCATAAAGAATGATCAGATAGGTTCAATTATTTAAGTATGCGGTCTTTATTTGTCCCTTAAACAAAATGTAAAAAAAAAAGTAACAACATTTTTTGGGATATTTACCATTAATTACCATGTGGTATGTCAAAATTCTTCTAGTGTACTCTTTCTTCTGGAATTTCAAATTCTATTTCTCCAACTACAGAACAGTGTTGTACTTTTTGTAAAGTTGGCACATTTTTGGAAATGGGGTTGCATTATAATACATGTGAGGAAGTTAATGTGTGCAGATTAGTAAACTCACTGGCAGCGGAAGCCACGATTCATGACTTTGTGTTTATCTCTGATGTGACGCCTGAGACTGGAGGTGGTGGTGAAGGAGCTCTCACATTTGTTGCAGGGAAACTTCTTCAAAATCTACAATACAAACACATACAGTCAGATGCTTTCTTTTATTTATCTGGAGTTGTGTGTGAAACCAAAAGCAGTTAAGAAGTCATGACTGTAAATGACGTTTAAACCTTGCCATGCTGTTCACCCATATGGGTGACGTAGTCCTCCTGTTCAGTATACTGTGTGTTGCAAGTTGAACACTTCCACCTTGAAGGAATGCTCATCCTTTCTGTCTTCACTTTCACTTCTTTTTGTTTACCCATCAATTCTTCTCCTTCTGAGTTCTCAAACTTTACAGGTAAATGTGAAGAAGGGGATTGCTCTTTTTTTAATGTGGAAGTCTTGTGGGTCTGAGTAACAAAGAGCGCAGAGAGAAAATAAAATAAAAACAAATATTTGTCAGAAGACAACAATGAACTATAATAATAAATATATATATATTATTGTCTTAATAAATAAATAAGTAAAGACATACCTTGAAATGGTCCAGCAGGGAATTCCTCTGAGAAAACAGCTTGGAGCATTCTGGGCATTTAAACACATGCACCTTCTGATTGGTTAAATGTGTGTCAAAGTGGGCGTACAGCAGGGGCTTGTGTGTGAAAACTGTGTCGCACATGACACATTTATAAATCAGCCTGAAAAGAAATAACATTTATATCAGTTAGTTGAAAAGGAAAGCAATGTGTAAGTATATACATGCATAATAACGTATTGCATATACATGGACTGTCCATCGGTTAGCGTTGGGTGTTGAGAAGTTATGTGGTTCTGAATGCTGGGGGCAGATTTGAAAGCCATGGGACAGCTAGGGCACTTGTGGAACAAGTCGCAATGTGCCTGCTGGATGTGAGACTTCACTGAGTTAAGTCCTCCAAACACCACCAGGCAACTGGAACATCTGCAGAGAGAGAAATATGAAGAGACAGAAAAATGAGAGAAACATTATTAGCTTAGTTTTAACAGCAGAGCGTAACTTTGTTTAATTAAACAGCCACAACAGGGTGAGACCTCACCTGTACCCAATGCGGCGCGAAAAGTGCAAACAGGTCTCATGCAGATGTTTCTGAAACAGCGACTGCTTGACCGAACCTCCGCACTCTGGACAAATATGTGGTGAGCAGCTTTGGTGTATGCGTTGATGCGCTGCTGCACTGCAGCTGTTGGGGAGGAGCATGGGAGGAGAGCACTCTGTACACGGCTACCCAACAGAGGAAGATAATAAGACCCAAAAGTAAGAAGAAGGTCATTTAGCAAAACAACAACAGAATCACACAAAACCACGTTTGAGGCTTTAAAGCTTTCAGGAGAAAAACATGTAAATAATAAAAGCTTCAGATCTACAATAACATAAAAATGAACCCTACAATATTGTTTGTTATCATACAAATCACAACGCCAAATTAAGAATGTTCAACCTGTAAGAGAAAATTAAATACAGACTTGTTATGTCAGCCAACTACCTATAAAAATCTGATTTCAGAGCACAGATAGTGTCATGATGCTTGGCTTTTCCACCACCTGCACTACTTAGATCCAACTTGTGTGACAATTAGCTGGAGTTTGCGCGAATTGTTGACATATTTCAACATGATGTGTGATGCCATTTAATTAAATGTCCCTGTTGAGAGATATATAATTATAATCAATAATAATAATAAATGAATAATGTTGGAATAAAAATTCTTACTTTGTGAGCATTATATGATTTTCCTTAAACACATATTCAACCAAGATTTCAAGAGGCCTTCGCATCATGTGTGATAATCATGGCTACAACAGAAACTTCAATGTTTTAAGGCATTCAGAATTCCACACACTTTATCGTCTCTCACACACAAGACTTACAGTGCTTTGAGTAGGTTTGGTTTCTTGAAAATGGTTGAACATCTCGTCTCTGATACCAAACTGAGCCAGACACTCAGGACATTTGGCGCTTGTGTTCTGGACCAACTCTGTTTCTTTCTTGAAAGCTACTGAAGGATGTGCTGGGAGTGCTGGCTTTGCAACAGCCTGGCCTAAAATGGGAATTATTGAAAGCACAGAACACAGAAGAGTTGAAAAAAGTAGATGTAAGAAATCAAGGAAGAATTTACACTATAGTCAAGTTTCAAAACCAAAAGAGCAGCAATCATGATTCCCTAACCTGTTGCTGATTCTTGTTGGCTGATCATCTGCTCCACAGGTACAGGTTTCATGACCAGATGGGAACACTGCATGATCAGGCCTTTCTCCTTGTGCTCTCTAGCATGTAAAAGCAGGCTGCACTTGTTGAAGAAGGCCAGGCGTTTGGCACAGTGATTGCAGGTCACCTCAATCCTTAGTGATCGCCGATCGTAGTGCTGTGCCAGACTCTGTTCCAGGGCAAAGGCATCACCACACTCCAGACAGCGGTAACCCTGAAGGAGATCAAATTACCTTCCTCTTAGATAACAACACTACTATAATTTCAAAGAAACTGGGATTCAACAATTATTTTCACTATACATATTCAGAGTGATGATAGCCATTCTGTTGTTTTACATCAGTAATGTCACAATACAATGAAAATGTCTGAACCCAGAACCTCATATTACTTGCTTTGTCTAACCATCAAGTCATTGCTCGAATTTAGTTAAATCTCATTTAACAACATATTTTAGGAGATGGAAAACAGTAGCAGTATGAAAAATTTAGAAAAATATTGCACATGACAAGTCAGCTCACCTGTGCAGGAAGAGAAATTCCCCACTCAGCAGGAATAGGCGAAGTCAGATCTGGTTTATAACTGGGCAGCAGGTTCTTGTTATTGAGGATTTTGTTGAAGGCTTCCACCAGGCTAGTCTGAGTCTTTGAAATGATTGCCCCAGAGCTGTTAACTATGGATGCTGGCCTGCTGCCAGCTTGAGGAGGGAGCAGAGGTAAAGGTGCTGGCAGGGTCATCCCGCTGTTTATGGTTTTTTGACCAAGGCTACGGAGGTTGATTGCCCCTTGGCTGACTCTCGAAGACAACACAGAAGGTAGTGCTGCAGTTTTTGTGATGCTCACTGCTGTGGGGGAAACTTTGGGTTTTGTCTCCACTGAGTTTTTCTCTTTCACTGAACTGGCACTTTCAGGTGTTGCTCCAGCAGGCAACTCGGGCTGCTGCAGTAACTCCTTTTTGGATCTAGTGTTGTGAAATTCTGCTGAAGGTTTTTGATTCTCAACATCCTTTGTAGAGGCCTTTCCACTTCTTTTAGCAACCCCACCTGTTAGAGTCCTTGTGATGCTGCCAGTAGGCATTTTGATCTTAACTTTGAGTGGTCGCAATGGAGATGAAGCAGTCTCTGCAGCACTACAAGTCTCTGTGCCCTCACATTCTGCATCACAGTTCACCTCATTTGGTTTATCCCTATTTGGAGCCACCTTTTCACTCACTTCATCCATGTACCCTGTCTTTTCCTCATGACTGTGCTCAACTTCCATGAGCTCCTCTTGCTGATGAAGTTCCTTGTCATTCAAAGCTGGACCTGCAGATGGATTCAAATCAGGACTGCTTTTTCTGTTGGTGAATACAAGACCTGTCTCACTGGGTGGGGGACTCTCAGGTGAGTCTCTCTCATCAATCACATGCTCTGGGTATTTCTCCTCTTGGACCACGGTAGGGCTTTTAATATCCTGAGAATTCTGGTGTTGTGGAGCTAAGACAGGAGGGCTGGCATTAGTAGGCTGTCCATCTTCCTTTTGTTGGGGTCCTTGTGATGGTGCCGAAGTGAAACTGACATTAGTAGGATGAGGTACAAGGGAAGCATTTTCAGGAGACCCCAAAAGATCAGTATTTAACTTTGCTCTACGTTTAAATTTGGGAGGTGAGGATGTTACAGATTCTGGGCTCTCCTGGATCACCAATGGACTTCCTAAGTCTGGTTCTGAATCATCATCTGTGTCTATAATATGCATACTTTCATTTTTAATTCTCCCATTTTGTGGTAAACTAGAGGACAATGGATTATCATCAGGACTTGCTTCATTATCTGGGCAGGGGTGAGGTAAAAGGTGTGTAGTAAGAGAGGGTGAAGAGTGAGTAGATGATACAGTGGTACCAGTATTGGATGAAGATTGTGGGTACAGGAGGGGCCTTATACTGTTAATGATATCAGTTGTGCACTGAATGGATCCAGGATCAGCTCCTTTATCACTGTCATCATTTAATGTAGATCTGAAAGGTGGTGACTGGGACCATGGTTGTGGGTTGGGCTCTTCTTGATTGGTGGGAGCAGCTTCTTCAACTCCATTGGACACCTGGGGCTCCTTGGCAGCAGTGGAAGACAGTTTGGGACTAAGCTGCGAGGTTAGGCTGGGTATCTGAGAGACTAAGGCACTGCTCGAAGGACTGTCTGATTTATTCTTGATGGACTTCTTCTCTGCTTCCAAAGGCTCTGAGCGCACCGTGTTCTTCACAATGACACTGACAACAGGGGGCTCACTTTGATGGGGTGCAGGACCAGGAAAGCAAGGAGGAATCCCACCTTTGCTCTCAGGAGCATTAGTTCCCATCTCATCCCGTTGTTCCTCTGGATTAGACTGAATGGCCTCTTTTGCATCAATGTCAGGAATGTCAAAAGCTGCCAGCAAATCATCAAAGTCAGGGGTCTTCATGTCCCCCATTGCCAGCGCCAACCTTACAACCTACCGAGGCAAGAAATGAGTAAAACTTTTAAAATAGCATTTGTTTACTAATATTAACACAGCTGTGCTACCAAAGTTAAAGCGTTCCGGTTGCCTGAGATTGTTTTAGCTGGCATTAAAAGGTTGGAAAGGTAAAAGCTAAATAAACGACGACTTGCAAATGTAAATATACTTTACTACAGTGGAACAAACACAACAAACTACTCAAACCTATCACGGTGAAACATGTCAAACTTGAGTCATGCAACAAGTGGGGGGTGCTGCTGGTTTTTGCTAATAGCTAACTGTTTTAGCAGCTGACTGCTAGCTGGCCTTGCCATCGTAACCAGCAGACTCCTAATGAAGCAAAAAACGTATAAATTAATCCGTAAATAACTCCTAAATAAATGTCTTGTATATCGTGATGGATGTAGTGTTTGCTCCAGATGAAGTCGACAGTCATTTTTGTTACCTGCTAGTTAACGAAGTTGGTTCCTGACTTTCTTCTAGGTCGCCTAAGTATTCCGTCATCAACACGCGCGAAACACTGAGCTCCCAGCAGTTTAGTTTGATGCGCTACTAAAGAAAACTCGCCTCGTGTCTATATTTTTAATTTAATATAATTTGTGTTTTTTAATATATATATATATATATATATATATATATATATATATATATATATATATATAATAAAGACCATATACTATATAATTGGACTTATCAATTTTTCATGGGTTAAGTCTTTATAGATTCAAAAGGTAATGGTGAGGTAAATTATCAGAATAGTTCATACTAAACTTTGTTATTCAAACGAACATTTTTTACCTCTACAAAGAACTTTACGTTTTGTAACATGAAATAAAACTTCATAAATTGTAATTTGTACATTTCTTCCATTTATTTCTTCTATCCACTTATTCCTATGCAAGCGGGTTGTAGCCTATCACAGTTGCTTAGAGATAAGAGGGAGAGTACCACCTGGAAAGGCCACAAGTTCATTCCAGCCTAATTCAGGGGTAGGAAACTCCGGTCATCGAGTGCCACAGTCCTGCAAAAGTTTTGAGTTTCCCTGCTGCAACACACCTGATTCAAATCAATGGCTAATTAGAAGACTTGCGCAGTTTGATGTCAAGCTCTGCACAAGTCTGCTAATTACGTCCGATGTGTGCCAGGTGTGTTGCAGCAGGGAAACTCCTAACATTTGCAGGACTGTGGCACTCGAGAACCAGAGTTGCGTACCCCAGGCCTAATTTGTAATCCCAGTGACTACAAAATTCAAAATCATTAATAGTCAATACTCCAACTTTGTAATCGATACTATTTGATTAGATTTACTGACAAATATTCCTGACAATATTTCCTAAAAATTCAGGAAAATAAAAGAAAGTTTTTTACTTAGACAAACAAAAGAATACCAGTTTTTAATATTAGAGAACTACATCTTGGCAGTTAGAGTGGACAGGACTGTATCTAAACATTTAACAAAGAAATTTTTTTTTCCTTTAATTGAAAAAAACGTCCATGCTTGAGTTTGAAGTGGATTCTTTATGTGACCGAATATTCCAAATTAAGCACATGTGCTTGACACAGATAAAATGTAAATAGGTACTAAAATAAAATAAAAAAAAATAAAAAAAAGAAAGAACAAAAGATGTCCTTTTCAGAGGAGAAAGTTGTATCATCACTGTGAACAACATGTGAACACATGCAGCGCAATTCTCAACTCTTTATTTTAACATACTGTATATCAAGCTTTTCTCTCTAGGGGTTCACTTCTTTTTCTCCTCGTCCTTCTTGGTGTCGGGTTTAGAGCCCGTCTGGGATGCTAGAGAGCCCATTGCATTACGGATGGCCTCATTATTGGGGTCGACTCCAGGGAGGTTTTCCAAAACGCTCTGTAGAAATTCTGGATCTTGCATAACATCATAATCCTCTTCATCCTACATGTATAAAGATGCAAGTTTTTATTTTGTTTTTTCTTTATTTATTTTTTCAAACTAATACCCCAACAGCTGGTGCTTACCTTGGCTTCAACAGCATCCATGTCAGCACCTGTGTCCATGTCCTCAGCACCAAACTCTGCCAGATGGAAGAGTATTATTGTTTAAGCAAAATAAGATAATTGAAAAATCCCATTAATTATGGTCTATTTTTAATTAATCTTTGAAATACTTGTTCCATAATCACTGCAGAAATGCCCATTAGTTTTCATATTAATTTTCATGCTGCATTCACAGCACATTGGAGCACAGTAAATGTGTCCTGCAGAACAGCAAAACCTAATTAGTAAATAGGATATCCTGGAAGGTTTTCCGGGCTTCCCATACAGGGGTGAACAACCCTATGAAAGTAAAAAGTACAAAAATTTGTTATTTTCCTACAAATATATCAGGTATGACAAGGCTACCCCGTTGAGGGCAGTTTTAAGTGACCCTCCTTTTTTTTTTGTACTTTTCAGTTATGCCTCATTAGCTAAAACATTCTGGTTTGTGTTGATCACCCAGTTTCTATTAAGTTTATGTAAACACTGCTCAGTACAGATTAACACTTATACATAGAGGTAAAATAGGAGAAAATACTAATAAAAGGGTGTAGATTTGAAATTCACAGATAAATTCAGAAAATCAAAAATCAATTATTCAACCTGCTCCGGCACCCTGCATGGACATCTGCAGAGCGTAGGCGATCTGTTCATCCTCTGTCATACGGCTGAAGTCTGGCAGGGCAGGTGTTTCGGAGTCTGTATGCGGGGCAGACATCTTCAATAAGACATCCTCAGACTCTGAACCAGGATGGGGAAAAAAAGGAAATATTGAAACATGAAAGAAAATAAATCTGAAATCTGGATCTGTGACAGCAACTATAACAGGTGTGTGTTTTCTCACCGTCTATAGCAGAAGAGGAAATGCTGGCTTCAGCTACTGATGCAACAGCTGCTCTGCGAGCTTCATCCTCCTGCCGTTGTCGTTGCTCCTCCATGGACACACGCAGAGCCTAAAAGACAGTCAAATATGAGTTGGTCCTGCAGGAAAAAATAATAATTTATAAACTGAACAAAAATATAGTAATAAAATAAAAAGGAGAATAATCCTTAAAAAAAAAAAAAGAAAAAAAAAAGTCTAAATTCCATTGTTTTCTCTCACCAGGGCCAGCTCAGGGTCTGCACTGGGATCCACTCCAAACTCAAAGTCGCCAGCTCCCAGACCCAAGACAGCCCCTCCCTCTCCTGCCAATATGGGTGAAGACAGGAGAGCATCAGCCAAGCTAGGTCCTGGAGGTACAGTAACCAAGTGAGAGCCTGCTCCTTCTTTCCCATTAAGTGTGTTGATGAAAGTCGTCAGCTTCTCTGTGTTCTTCTCCTGAAGGGTACAGAAAGAATTATGATGAGCACCAAATCCACACACCACATAAATACAAACAGCTGCATGTCAGAAATCCAACCTGTTGTGTGCTCTGAAGAAACTTTACCTCTTCTCCAAAGTTAATAATATCCACATTGACTTTTTCTTTCTTGAGACGCTTTGCCATTTTTACCAGCTACAAGAAAAAAGGACTACTTTAACCAAAAAACAGTCACAAATCTTAAGTTTGTAAAAAAAAAAAAAAGTAAACTAATTTCAGAAAAACATAATTATTTAGTATTTAACTCACCTCTTTTTCATTGTCCTCTACTGGGCTGCCAACAAATACAATAATTCGCATCTTGTGGTTTTTGCCCTGTCTGTGTTTTAGTGCCAACTGCAGAAAACAAATCAGCAAACGTGAATAATGAAGTTTAAGCAAACTAATTAAATTTCATGATAATAGGTTTTCTTTTAAAATATAAAATATAAAAGCATTAATTAAAAGATATTTTTAATGTAAACATTCTAATATGTTGCAGCAGGTCAATATATCAACTCAAAACATCAAATCAGATCTGAAATAGTTATGCTGTATAATCAGAGTAGGAAGGAAATTAGAGGCTGGAACCCAAAGCTAAGTAAACACCACTTCTGTATTTGTAAGTGCTATTTTTTCAGACCCACAAATAACCCCCCCCACCCCAACTATTGCAGCTCCTCCATTGTTGTCACTGTGACCAATATCACAGACTCACATGTGCCACCCTGATCCCAGTGCAGAAGCTAATGTTTCCTCGAGGCTGGACAGCATGGAGCTTGGACAGTATCCTCCCTGTATCTGGAGTCAGTGTTGTCAACACCTCACAGTTGCTGCACAGGGACAGAGCACCCACATTGTAATACAACCATGTATTAAATGTCAGGTTACTGATTAAATTAAAATGCCTCATACTTTGCCATGGTGATAAGGCCCACATTGTTTTCAGGATTACTCCGGGTCTTAGAGTGACAAACAATATTAACTGCATCCTGCTGGGCCTGCAGCCTGGTGGGCAGAAAGTCTCCATTTCGCATGTACTCACTGTTGTCCACACTACGAAAAGAAAAGGAGAAGAATAAACTCTCTGGATCCATGATAATAATCCTTAAATTTGACTAAATTAACAAAAATTGATTGAAGATAGCAGATGAACAAAATAAAGAGAGAAAACGTAAAAATAAAATAAAAAATAAGCAATGAAAACCTAAAGATGTTAAAGCTGAGCATCTGACACACAACATACTTCCTTGACAAACTCAGAAATAATGACTGATTATAACTTTAAAATGTATGTCAAGGACATTCACTGACCTGCCTGGAAGCACCGAATTTGCTATGCATCAAATCTACTTACTTTTAAATGTGATGTCTTTTAAATGTAATGCAATATTTTGCATAAAGTTTGCCTTTGAGAAAATGTACTAATCGTCATTATTTTATGACATCCAGTCGACAGTAATTAATAAGACCTTTGTCCTTGCAAATACCGCGTTTCTTTTTATTATCTTAGTTAAAGTTTATCAATAGAGTCAATATCTGAACCCCACAAGTGAACAGTATCACAATTTTATTTATTACAGTCATACTCCATTTTGGCTTTGTTAGCAAGCTAATGCTAACGTAAAGTAAAGTGATGATTTTATTCAACGACAAAACACAACCAAAATTTCACAGAAAACGGTTTAAAACGTTATAAAATCACAATGGGAAAATCGTCTGCAAACACTTTCATTTTTAAATGACTAGGTCTTGTCCAAAACGAAATCCTATAGCCTACGTTAGCTATCAACATTGACAGGCTGCTGGCTAGTTGGCTGAGGAGTGACTCAGGAGATAGCTGGGCCACACAAAAGAAGAAGGCAAAGCAGGTTTACGGTATAATCAACTTAAAAAAGCAAGACACATTTAAATGGTCTTTTCTTTTGAAATTTCTCTATATTAACTGAGTTAACATTTAGATTGTTGACAATGTACACTTTTAAAATTCCTTACCAGACCATAGTACTTTCGAGCACCATCTTGGTGGATGTCGTGTTTACGTCTACGTCACCGTGATGACTTATGGGTAATGAGGTTTTTTCTTTTTTTCAAAAGGCTATCCTCTTTTTCCTATTTTATTTACATATATACATATATATATATATATATATATATATATATATATATATATATATATATATACATATATATATATATATATATATATATATATATATATATATGTGTGTGTGTGTGTGTATGTAAATATATATATATACATATATATATAATATATATATATATATATATATATAATTATATATATGAATATATATATATATATATATATATATATATAATATATATATATTTATATATATACATATATAATATATATATATATACATATATATAATATATATATATATATATATATATATATATATATATAATAATATATATACATATATATAATAATATATATACATATATATAATAATATATATATATATATATATATATATAATATATATATCTATTTTTATATATATATAATAATATATATATATATTTTTATATATATATATATATATTTATGTGTGTGTGTGTATTTTTTTTTGGGGGGGGGGGGGGGGGGTAGTGGTTTTTATTATTTATAAATTTCCCCTTAAATATTCAAATAAGGAAAAACCTTTACCACTTAACACTAAAATTACTGAAATGTTAATTCTTTCCCAGACAAAAATGAATGATGGATTCAAAAACATATAAATTACCAAGACTGTGTCTTGCCCAAGGACACTTCAGCCCAGACTTGATCTCCCAACTTTTCAGTCGGACAACTGCTCTTCCTGTAGAGCTACAGCCACCAGTTGTATCTGAAGTCTGAATTAGTGGCTGGTCTTATAAGAGTGGCTGAGGTTGCAAACCTCTACATCAAATTCACAGACCTGGTTTTGGGGAATATTTGGTCATATGGTGGAGGGGGGCTGCACGGTGGCGCAGTGGTTAGCACTGTGGCCTCACAGCAAGAAGGTCACTGGTTCGATCCTTGGCTGGTTTGGTCAGTGGCCTTTCTGTGTGGAGTTTGCATGTTCTCCCCGTGTATGCGTGGGTTCTCTCTGGGTACTCCAGCTTCCTCCCACCATCCAAAGACATGCATGTTAGGTTAATTGGTCACTCTGAATTGCCCCTAGGAGTGAGTGTGAGCATGAGTGTGGTTGTTCGTCTCTCTGTGTGGCCCTGCGATGGACTGGCGAGCTGTCCAGGGTGTACCCTGCCTGTCGCCCAAAGCCAGCTGGGATAGGCTCCAGCTTCCCCGCGACCCTGAATTGGAATAAGCGGTTCGGAAAATGAATGAATGGTGGAGGTTTCGATGCTAAAGAGTTTTATGATTTCTGAATTG